>NC_041333.1:11517500-11730000 GCF_004354835.1 Perca flavescens
GGTCTTCCCCTTCCTCTGTCTTCTTGTCCCATTTACTTTTTATTCTATTCTTTCTTCTCTCCTACTCTTTAACAATCCAGTTTTCCCCTTTTCATTTTCCATAAAGGAGATTTAGGGTTGGAAAAAGCATATTCCACTGTGTCTGACAGTATTAAAAATATTCTGTAGCTGATTATGGAAGCTATATGTTTATTCAAACGTAAGACCTAAAACCTTGTGCATCATTTTTTTTGTCGTTGCATGTTTTACCAAACTTCAGTCTTTAATATTTGGTATCCTTGGACACTTTGGCATCTCCACTATCATTTGAAATGTGGGTTTGAACAATGTTTGGCTGCACAGCACAAGTTTTATAATGAATGACCCAACCGGCAGGTCAATGGGTATACGATACCTTTACTTACTTTTTTCTCTCTTCCTCTTTACCATTCCTTTTCCCCTCATCCATCTCTTCTTTCCCTCCTTCCTCTCCTCCATCCAGCTGCACAGCTCATGTCTCTGGCCACATGCTTTTCAGGGACTGATCGGGACAAGCCGCGGTCTTCTCTGCCCTTCTCTAATGCTCTACTGTTTCCTCCACCTCTTCCTCCGCCCTCTGATCTGTCCCATACGTTACCTTACAGCGCCGGGGCTAGACGAACCAGCGTGCCTGGAGTTGTCTCTGCACGCAACAGGAGCAACACACTACCTTATAAAGACAGGTATTCACACTTAGCATAAAGCACTACTGCACAGTGTAAAAGTTGACAGACACCATTGAAATGATACAGTAAAAGTCAGGGTTTTGAACAGGCGCCATGCTGTGAATACGTGCGCTCTGGTCAAGTCACAGTGATGGCTAATGTAATCAAAACCACCAGTATGTTCATGTTCATCTCAGCAGCTGCACGGTGAGTTCATGTGAATATGAGGCTACGGTGAAGACACACCCACAGTTAACAGGCTTAAACATACATTGTTAAGGTTTCTTTATTTCTTCCTGCGAGCAAAACTTTTGAAGCTCGTTTTAAAGGCGGTGATCTGTTTCCAGGATTCCATGTGTGAAGATTTGATATGAAGAGATAACCGAGGTTTGGCGATAAGTAAGACACTTTCATCGTAGAATTATTGCTTTGAGAATAGAGTTGAAAGTCTGTATGTAATATATCAGTGTTGCCGTTTGTTTTCTCTCTCTGTCATTGCCCGGAACAGCAGTGATGGAAAACAAACACATCAGCACTTGGCATTCTGAACCCTTAAATTGCCCTCCCTCCATCCCTCCCTCCTTCTTTTTCACTTTCATCCTTCTCCCAACAGTACACTCATTTGATTCTTTCTGGGGTCCCCTGGCTGTAGTACCCATAACTCACCCTGAGACACCAACACCCACACCATGCTCTCACTAACCTTTATAGAGCAGCCAAGACACAGCCAGAGAGAGAGGGAGAGACGGGGCAAATACTTTCACTGCCTCTCTTTCTGGGCCTCAGGCTGGAAAACAAGAGGAAGAAGATGGACTGGGGGAGTGGGACCCGGTCCACCCTGGGCACTGTAGACGGAAACCAAAGATAAATGATTCGGGGCGCAAAGGGGAGAGAGAGCAATGCCAAGGAAGTGAAGGTTAAGGCTGCAAGATGGTGTGATAGAGGCAGAGAAAGACAGAGCAGATGTAGAGCGATAGCAATGGCAGAGGGTGCCTGTCTGTCGCCGCAATTGTTTATGTGTCTGTCTATAACTGATTTATGTGTTTGTTTGTGTCTTCATCCTCAACTCTGTCACTTCCGTGATGCATTCCATATTTTGTGTTACCAGCAAGAGTTCACTGGCTTGCTGTAGCATTTCAAAGCTTTTTTCTTTCTTCCATCTCTCCTTATCCTTGTAGATACACAGCCTACTGTAACCCCTAATTCTATTGACTTCTATAGAGGCAACACTTTCTTTAAAACACATAGTAATTACAGAAGTATGTGATGCTTTAACTACACACTCAGTCGCGCTGGGATCTTTTGGTCTGGGGTTATGACTGCAGTTGAGGCTGTTGCTGAGATTTGGATTAGATATATGGTCCTGTGTTAGTCATTTTCAGGTGGGCATTTTGTTTTGGTGTAAACAATCTTGTATCATGAAGATAACACTGTTGGACCAGCTATTGAATAGATGCCAGTAGCCAGTTGGATGGTAGAGGCCCTGATAGAATAAACCGAGACCCTAACTCACTAAACCTGCTGAGGACAGGATTGACTTTTGACTTATCTCAGTCGAAACAGTTCAACATTTTGAAAAATAGCCTTATTCAGTTTCGTGCTGAGAATTTGAGGATAAAATCGATACCACACTTGTGTGTTAAATACGAAGCTACTGTACAGTACAGCCAGAGGACGATTACCTTTGCTTACTGTAAAGACTGGAAGCAGCCTGGTTCTGTCCAAAGGTAGCTGTATTTGTCTACCAAAGCTCTCTGTAAAACCACAACTTGTCATTTTTACACTTTGGTTATTGTGGATTAAACAAACAAGATAGAACATATTAATTAGAGTGCTTTAAAAGGTGCTTGTAGGCAGGTTTCTTTTTACCTTTGGAAAAAGCCAGTCTAGCTGTTTAGCCCTGTTTTATGCTATTGTAAGCTAACTGTCTCCTGGCTGAAACTGTATATCCAACAGACAGCTATGAGAGTGGTATTGATCTTCTTATCTAACTCTCTGACAGAAAGGAAATATGCGTACATCCCAAAATGTCTTGGAGATCAAATTTAAAAACAAACATGGAACATGGAAAATGGGGGGTCAGGTAGCATTATTCCAAAATGAAAGCACTGGTTGGTGTCGGGGTGTCACATAATGATGCTGTGTGCATTAGAGATGGCCTGATACCATTTTTTGCTTCCCTATACCAATTCTGATACCTGAACTTGCGTTTCGGCCGATACCGAGGACCGATCCGATACCAGCGTGTCATATATTTTATTATTTTTTAACAACTGTATACTACTATCCCTGTATGGATGTGATATGATTTCTATCTTTGTTGTCGGTCTGGCTCAGGTTAAAATCTTTGTGAAACATTAACATACAAACAATGAACGCCACAGAACTTTCTTTTATTATCCAGTTTGACAGTCAAGAACATAAATAAACTACTTTAACGTAGATTTTCTTTAGGGCTTTATTACGTGGTTCCGGATCGGTGCATAAACTCCAGTACTTCCCGATACCGATACCAGCATTTTATGCAGTATCGGAGCCGATACCGATACTGTTATCTGTATCAGAACATCTCTAGTGTGCATAAATAGGAACTTGGAGGTTCCCAATAGCAAACATTTGCCCTACAGTGTAAGGACCCGTAACAGGCTTATCCAGCCATGGCTCTACATCAGGAAACACAATGATCTGCTATTTTATTTTTTTGCTTACAAGCAGACCTCGAACATTGTGGCTTCAGACACAACAGATTGCAAAAGTGTTAGGAAACTGATCAATGAATAACTTGTATGAGTCTTTGTAAGTTTACTCCAAAAATGTACGAGTAATCATTCCACATCAGGGAGGCTGGCTGTGGTTAGAGGCCACTTACTTTAGGTTCCACCTAGGCTGACTGATCAGTGAGTATGGGCATATGGCTTTATCAGAATTAATGAGTGCTGCATAACAAAGGGAGTGTTTGGAGAATGGGTATGCGCTGTATTCTTGTAAATGAGTGTGACTGAGAGGTTAGATACCACATGGCAATGAAGTCATCTGGCTTGGCCCTTCCCTGGAAGCCCCACCCGAGCCCCGGCGAGAGACACAGGGCGCTGAAACTGAAGAGAAAACATTTTTTAATCGATTATGATAACCACAATGTAAATCAAGTCCCCTCCACTCTCCCTTCCTCCCCTGCTGCACTCCTCCTCCACTCCCTCACCTCTCCCACTCTCATTTATTCCACCTCACCCCAGGGTATTCTGCTTTCTTGGCAGAACACCGGGGCAAGCCACCTGCAAAACCGTCCCCCCCCCCTTAATCACACATATTCACACACATATGAATCCAAAACGTACACACACGAAAACGCAACTCCCTCAATCAGTCAGACACACAAGACAAAACTCACAGACATTGCAACATGCATTATGTGTGTGCGCGCTCAGTGTGCGCTGTTTCCCTCTGGAGAGGCTCTTAACTCTATTCTAAGATGTGGAGTTGTACACGTGTATAGTTTTGCTGATAAAAACTATACACGTGCACGTCAGGCTACATGCTACTTTTTTTGCAGTTTTTTCTTTGGAATAATTCCTTCCATTCAAGCAGATAACCCCCATGCATTCACACAGACACACACACACACACACACACACACACACAAATAACTGCAGCAGCTACTTCTGACATGAGAAATATCTGAATATGCCTTCCAGCACATCAGAAAATCAACCTGGGTGACAAAACGTGATTTTCCATCATAAATTACCTCTTTTCTCTCAGCGGCTATCCTCTCAACATCCCTCTCTGCTCTATCCCATTAACTGTGTTTATCTTTTACTCTCCTTTTCACATTCACTTTCTGCTTTCTCTACCTCGCACTCTTCTCACAAGCATGATGGATGCCTGGATATTTAAACTTGGCCCTAAGTAAGTAAGGTCAGTTTTACCATTTACAGCCTGCAAAGAATGTAACCTGATCATACTAATATCTGTGCCTGCAGGTGTCTGAGGCAGAAAAATCTCAAAGTTCGGACCTAGGTCCACATCTAGACCAAACTGCAAGTCAATCCGGACCCAGCCCATGCCTCGAGTTATGAATACGACACAAAACCTTATGAAGTGTAATGTTTTCTATTTAAACATCGATAAATTGTTAGTTCAGTTTGTTTGTTTTTTACCTTTTATTTATTCAGGGAAGGTTCACTGAGAGGAAGCCTCTCTTTTGCAGGAACGCCCTGATCCCATTCACACCGTTCCACAGAGTCTGATCTGCCGGCCACTGAGCAGCTCCACTGGATGCGGTTGGGGTAAAGGACCTTGTTCACGCAATCACAGTGAGTCAGGGCAACGCAGGCAAAGCTGGTGCAAGTGTGGTTACACTTTTCAAAACTCCGCACAGACAACGTTCACTGCAGTGTAATATAATGGTTAGCCGAAAGCAGTCGTGGTGTGTTTCCACTTCCTCTGAGACGACAGCATCTCTATGCCATGGTGACAGAATGACTGGCTGGAGGTTGTAGGAACAGGTTTAGGAGGGGAGAGTGAGGTAGAGAGGGCTTTTATTTTGTGTGGTGTGTTAAATGTTGTGAATAAATAACAAAATGTAAATAGGATAAATAGGTTTGCACTTTTTTTTAAACTGAAATAATTTTTTTGTTATTACAGAGAGAAAGTAGGCTACTAAAAAAAAAAGGTACCAGTGGGTACCGGTACTGAATTCCGAGACAGGTGTTGGTATCAGTACAAAAGTAATTTTGTTATTGCCAATTGTTTTAAACCTCTAACCTTGAACAAAAATCAGTCGCAGACCTTTGAGTAAGACCTATCTACACAGTAAGAAGATGGCTGTTGGTTTGATTCCTCCAACATCCAATCCGAATTTTACATTTCAAGCATCAAGAGGACTAAGATATAATCCAGAGTTTTGTCTTAGGATCCAATAATAATCCAAACTGTGATAAGCACCATGCCATAGCTGCATTAGTCCTCCTCTACTGTCCCTGTGATGAATGTGCCATATCCCATATGGCCCAAGTTACGAGAAAAATGAACATTACACTTACCATGGTTTGAAATGTTTAAATTCCACACTGTCATCTCATGCAGGACCTGTATCTCTGCCTGATGTAACAGAGGGGCTGCGCTGACAGAAACGACTGCGACAGCCTCGTAAATGGGTCACGTTGATTTGCCATGGGTCATGAGAATGAATTGACTCAATTTAGCAAAAGGCAAGATAGAATGTCAGAGCTCCGCGGGCCTTCGCTGGGCCGCTGAGCTCTGTTTAGTGTGCATAGCACAGTGTCGCGCGGGCGCAGGGCTGACACGCCTGTGTTTGACTGATTATAAACCAGCAGTCACTGGGTAGTCTCACTGCTCTCTTTACTGCTCGGCGAGACACATGGGTTGGTGGATGGGCTCATTCAGCTGAGTTATAGCTCATCCTGTCTGATTAAGGACCCAGGTTAAAGGAGCTGTTTACAAAAGACAGAGTTGCACCTTTGTTTACTATTGGTTCATCTGAAGTGCGTGTCCATGCACACATAGGTAGCCTATGGCTGAGAACTCATTAGGTGATAGTTAATCCTGTGTGTGTGTGTGTGTGTGTGTGTGTGTGTGTGTGTGTGTGTGTGTGTGTGTGTGTGTGTGTTTTTATTCTTACTGACTTAGTTTCAGGATATTAAGCCAATAGTTAATCCTGTGTGTGTGTGTGTGTGTGTGTGTGTGTGTGTGTGTGTGTGTGTGTGTGTGTGTGTGTGTGTGTGTGTGTGTGTGTGTGTGTGTGCGCGTTTTTATTCTTACTGACTTAGTTTCAGGATATTAAGCCAATAGTTATTCACAATAGCCCAAAAGATATATACTTGAAAGACTACAAGTAAAGTTTATTTTTTTTTTTATTATTGATCAATCAGTCAATTGTTTTGGGATAATTTGTTTTTTTTCTAAGGCTGCCCTAATCAATATTGTTATGTTAACTATGGACCAAATGACAATGTGTGATGTGAAAGGAACCCTAACTCATTGTTTTTGATTCAACTTTAACAACTTTAATATTTGGCTTGGTCTCGCTGCTCCGCATCAGGCGGCAGACAAAAGTTAGCAACTAGCTAGTGAACATAGTGAAGCATCTAGCAGCCTGATGCTTCCCTCAGGAGTTGGTGAAGACTTCCATTTGGCAGGTTGCTAGAAACATGACTTGCTCCATGTCATCTGGTTGTGTTAACAAGCAACTTTTTTCAACCACATTAATCACATAAATCTCATTTTTAAGGCGATAATGTGTTACTGTTGTGTATACAGCCAGTTTCCACTGCCTCCAAGCAGTCAAACAATCAGTTTATACAGGTTTCAGTTTTAATCGACTTTTTAAATCAGTAGAAAGGTCCCATCATAGTTTCCCAGAGCCCAAGGTGACCTTTTTAAACGTGTTTTGTTCAACCAACAGCCCAACACGAGAATATTACATTTACAACAAATAAAAGCATCAAATCCTTACGTTTGAGAAGCTGCAACCAGAAACTGTTTAGAATGTCTTCCTTGACTAATAACTTAATTGACACATTATCAACATTGTTTGTTGTGACTAATCGATTAATGGCCTAATCGTATTAGCACTAATTTAGCGGAACAAAGCTGTAGCTGTACCTCCACTTCTAGGTACTTTTTCATTTCTCGATTGAAACATCTAGAAACAACCGTTTTTACATCTCTATCTGGATTTAAAAACACAGCAGGGAAACTTAAGATCCTGCAGATTTATGCATTTCCATTTATCCTCCATCCTGAACCACAGAGCCAAAGGATCGTTTCATCACTGCCTGCCAACTGTCTTACCCCGTAGGTCTGGATCCACACACAGCATGGTCAGAGGGCAGAGACTGTGGAGGGAGCTGGTTTCATCACTCACTGTGCTCCTTAGGTTTGCATCCCACAGGACAGAGGGGGAAGGTAATGACATGGCTGCGGCTCACATCAGTACGGAGGAGGGTCATAGCACAAGACAGTACCACAGTGACTGCAGCATTCCTTCTAAAGCATCTGCTAAGGTCATTTAGACTGGGCCCAAGTCCGAACTCAAGGCTTCCGAGTGGCTCTGGGCTTCATTCAGGGAAATCTGGAGGAGATTTCCTAGATTGGAATGCCGGGCCTGGAATCATCTCTCTCACTTGTTTTTGTTCTGATTGGTAGTCTGTAACAAAGCTGTTTTTTTAATGTGTTACAGAGTGAGGATGGATCTGTGATCATGAGAGCTGTTTTAGAAGCTTAGTGCTCGCTCTGTGAACTAGAGCAACTGCAACCACAGAAAAACCACATGAGACCAGAAGTAGTGACGCAAGACGCACGCCGGAGCAAAGCCTGGGAAACTGTGTCACTGAAAGTGCAGCAGTGCATCTTACATCCTCTGTCTGTTTGTGCATTGTAATGAAGCATTTGGACACTTATGTCCAATAGTGTCAGCAACTTGCAGAGTTTATGTGGGGAGAAAGTAATCCCTGCTTCTAGACATATCGAAATATAACTTTTCTTTTCACTGTGCAGTACTTAATATTTTCAAATTATTGTGCACAATATGAAATATATATTTCTTGTGCTAGAAGCATTATAAAGCCTGTCTGTAAATCACAAAGCGGTGATGGTTATTTATTTATTTTTTTTCAAATAAATCCCTAACTTGCCCACAGGATTATGCAATTTACTTTTTATTAAAACTTTACTTTTTTTAAACCTTTTATTAAAACAGGGAGGATGTAAACACAGGATTATTGGAATTTAAAGCAGCTGAATAATTTGTTAGATGATTCAACTATTAACCCTGGATTAACAATGTTACTTTACAACTTTTAAAAGAAGTTAGGTTGAAGGTCTGCCACGTCTTGTTGGTTCATGCAGTTTGCTAATATAGTTGTATTTTGATCCTATACTAAGTAACACAGAGCATATAGTTTGGTATAGCCGATGTGAAAACTCAAAGAAGACATCTACTGTAACAGTTCAACAACTCCCTGTGAGTCAACATTGAAATTGGCAGGATCTGGAAATACCAAAAAATGTGGTAAATTGTGTGTTATTATTGTTGTCAAGTATGTGCCAGAAACATGGAGTGTTAAGTTTTTTCACACTTCAGTGGGCACACTTCTTAAATTCTGCTTCTTCTCTATAACATTATTTACATGTCATTCCATGCATGAAATGTTTGTGTGCCAACCAAGTACAGTGGTGTGAAAAAGTGTTTGCCCCCTTCCTCATTTCCTGTTCCTTTGCATGTGTGTCACACTTAAGTGTTTCGGAACATCAAACCAATTTAAACAAAAGTCAAGGACAACACAAGTAAACACAAAATGCAATTTGTAAATGAAGGTGTTTATTATTAAAGGAGAAAAAAAATCCAAACCATCATGGCCCTGTGTGAAAAAGTGATTGCCCCCCTTGTTAAAACATACTATAACTGTGGTTGTCCACACCTGAGTTCAATTTCTCTAGCCACACCCAGGCCTGATTATTGCCACACCTGTTCACAATCAAGGCATCACTTAAATAGGAGCTGCTTGACACAGTAAGGTCCACCAGAAGATCCTTAAAAGCTACACATCATGCCGAGACCCAAAGAAATTCAGGAACAATTGAGAAAGAAAGTAATTGAGATCTATCAGTCTGGAAAGGGTTATAAAGCCATTTCCAAAGCTTTGGGAATCCAGCGAACCACAGTGAGAGCCATTATCCACAAATGGCGAAGACATGGAACAGTGGTGAACCTTCCCAGGAGTGGCCGGCCGCCCAAAATTACCCCAAGAGCGCAGCGACGACTCATCCAAGAGGTCACAAAAGACCCCACAACAACGTCCAAAGAACTGCAGGCCTCACTTGCCTCAGTTAAGGTCAGCGTTCATGCCTCCACCATCAGGAAAAGACTGGGCAAAAATGGCCTGCATGGCAGAGTTCCAAGGAGAAACCACTGCTGAGAAAAAAGAACATCAAAGCTCGTCTCAATTTCTCCAGAACACATCTTGATGATCCCCAAGACTTTTGGGACAACATTCTGTGGACCGATGAGACAAAAGTGGAACTCTTTGGAAGGTGTGTGTCCAAGTATATCTGGCGTAGAAGGAACACTGCATTTCATAAAAAACATTATACCAACTGTAAAATATGGTGGTGGCAGTGTGATGGTCTGGGGCTGTTTTGCTGCTTCAGGACCTGGAAGACTTGCCGTGATAAAAGGAACTATGAATTCTGCTGTCTACCAAGAGATCCTGAAGGAGAATGTCCGACCATCTGTTCGTGTACTCAAGCTGAAACGAACTTGGGTTCTGCAGCAGGACAATGATCCTAAACACACCAGCAAGTCCACCACCGAATGGCTGAAGAAAAACAAAATGAAGACTTTGGAGTGGCCTAGCCAAAGTCCTGACCTGAATCCTATTGAGATGTTGTGGTATGACCTTAAAAAGGCCGTTCATGCTCGAAAACCCTCTAATGTAACTGAATTAGGACAATTCTGCAAAGATGAGTGGGCCAAAATTCCTCCAGGACGCTGTAAAAGCCTCATTGCACGTTATCGCAAACGCTTGGTTGCAGTTGTTGCTGCTAAGGGTGGCCCAACCAGTTATTAGGTTTAGGGGGCAATCACTTTTTCACACAGGGCCATGATGGTTTGGATTTTTTTTCTCCTTTAATGATAAACACCTTCATTTACAAATTGCATTTTGTGTTTACTTGTGTTGTCCTTGACTATTGTTTAAATTGGTTTGATGTTCCGAAACACTTAAGTGTGACAAACATGCAAAGGAACAGGAAATGAGGAAGGGGGCAAACACTTTTTCACACCACTGTATCTTACTTGGTTGAGAAATTCTACAAAATTGAGTAAGAAGTTTGATGTGTAGATTACATATTGTGCAAACAAAGTAAGTCAGCATTAGTTTCATTGATCAGAAGATGCATTATGCAACAATACCATGACTTGTAATTTTTGAGGGCACGAATCACACATGCCATTTACAATGCCCTCGTTGGACCTCAGGGCTTTGTTAAAGTAACATTTTGTAAAAGTTTAAGGGTTTCATTAAGGTGTATTCAATTCAAAAATCTTTTTGACTGCGAACATGACATCTGCCATGTCTACAGTCATGAGCATCCTGCCAGGCTGTACCAACACGTCAGACAAACTAGCTATTGAGACCATAAACTTATTATGAAAATGTTTATTGAGGTGATGAATCAAGTACGAAGTAGGATCATTTTCCTGTTGACTATAGAAACAAACTTCTTTTTGCAACCAGTGGAGTCGCCCCCTGGTTGCAAGTTAGAATGCAGGTTTAAGGCACTTCCGCATTGGCTATACTTTTCAGACTTTACAGTCTATGATCAGGAGTGAAGTGAGGAGAAAAGGTTGAGGGTGGAGTAAACCATTCTATGTACAGCGGAATTTGGTGAGGTACAGATTTCGCTGGTGCTCAAGAGGTTAATCATGGCCTACACCAGGGATGAGATTGTTGATGTTGGGGAAAGACTGTGGTCATAGTAGCCAAAGTATTGTCAAGTTATGGTTAAGGCATGGCAACATATAAAAACTTAAGATCAGGGATAACTGGAGGGCCAGGAGTTATGATTATAGGCTCCTTGGATAGTTAATGTTAGGTGTGATTGTTGGGTTAGAAATGGTTAAACTATCTCTGTTTGGGCATGGCCTTCTGGCCATGCAGATTTCTGTGTTTTTGGGTTAGTGTTGGGTTCAAACCTTTTATAATTTGTGAGTTATATATTGGAAACTTTGTCACGATTTGGAATTTGCTACCCACCCACCTTAGTTTTCTTTAAAATCCTTTTGATCAGGTCTGAAATGGTCAGTCTGAACATCTCAGTTTTTGTGTGATTACAAAGTCTTTGAGACCAAAACGAATCAATTTTAGAATATTAAAAGCACTATGTTGTAACCTTAACTGGAACCAGTGGAAATGACCAATGAGCAACCGAAAAAAGTCCATGTAAGGTTTTTTTTGTGTGAGATTGTGTGGTATGTCTATCAGTGTGTGAGGGCATGGGTGTGTGTTTGCCTGCGAGAGGCCCAGTGAGTGGGAGAGTCAGGCTCTGCTGGGACTCACAGCTGCTTCATGGTGCTGTTCCAGGAAGAGCTGCTGGACTTGTTAGTGTTTACTGGCAGTCTGTGTGTGTGTGTGTGTGTGTGTGTGTGTGTGTGTGTGTGTGTGTGTGTGTGTGTGTGTGTGTGTGTGTGTGTGTGTGCGCGCATTTGTGTGTGTGTGTGTGCGTGTGTGTGTGTGTCTTTGTGTCTTTGTGTCTTTGTGTCGATGTTTTAGGCTGGGTGTTGGTCCACCCTTGTTAGGCCACTCATCCTCTCCTCATCAGCTGCCCTCATACTCCTCTGGTCTTTCCCTGAAAAACTTACAGAAAAATCAAGGTTATTCTATCTACTGACATGTCTTAAAACTGGGCAATGACAGTCCCTCTGCACACACTGCTCTCATTTTGTTGTCTCGTTTGTTTGAATCTCAAACTTCTGAACTAACAAAGTAAAGATGTGAATATGTAGGGTACAGTATTTTTTTTAAGATTATTTTTTGGGCTTTTTATTTTATTAGATAGTGATAGACAGGAAAGGAGGGAGAGAGAGAGAGGGCGGATGACACGCAGCAAAAGGCAGCAGGTCAGATTCAAACTCAGGCCACTTCCAAGGACTCACACACACACTCTACCAGGTGAGCTAGAGCTCGCCCCACAGTTATTCTTAATGTGAATTTGCAATATGCCGATATAGGGCTACTAAAATATGCCATTTCGAAAACTAAAACACTAAAAATGTTTATAAACGTGAATTTGGTTCACGTACTTTCACAAGGATGAACTAGGCAGAAATAGTTGCCTTTATCTAATGACCAATTCTTTGCTCAATATTTCGGAACCCCTTAACATCCAGTTAAATTTCTGCTTTAAGTATCTTTAAGGTTGGAAAAGTAATTGTTTTTCCACATGTCTGATGTGAAGCTATATGATGTTTCCAGAGTGAAATATTCAAATCCTAGTCTCCATGTTTTTATGGCTGCACCTTACTATCAAATTCCATACCAAAACTCAGCTTGACACATGATATTTGGTATATTTGGAAACTGGGATATCCGCTACAATTTGAAATAAAGTTCTGTGGGTTTGCATAGTGTGTGGCTGCACAGCATGCATTTTGAGGGGTTAAAAAGGTTAAACCAGGTCAATGCAGAAGTATGAGGTACTGCTCGAACAGCAGGCTATACTGTAGGTGTAAAATCAAAAACATGAAACCCCAAACGTGTTCTTTTTCCAAGCCTAATTCTACCTACAGTATATCACAGTGACAGAGACCGAGTAAATATTCCACTGAATATATGTCCACAGGAGAAGAGTTGTGAATCTATCATTACACTGTAAGTCCCCTCAGTTACTCCTCAGCCCCTCATGGGTCTTGTCACACTTTGAAAGGCCAGTAGAACAGACTAAACATGGTGAGACTGTCCTTTCTCCCCACTAAGCTCAGGGGTGTCTGAGCCAGGTGCAGATGGACTCCCGTGAACGGTGCGCTGTGTGTACAATGAGCGCGTGACCGTGTGGGCCTGCTCTCCTGCAGGTGACGCGGAGGGGGAACGTGATACCTAACAGGACATGATGTCAGTTGGAAGTCAGAGCGTCCAATGTGATGGGGGGGTTTGCCGATGTGTTCTCTTGGAATGTTGAATGTTTCTCTTCACTTATTTTCACTGGGTTTCATGTTCAAAGGAATTTCCCCTGAAAAGCCCTCTGCGTAGCACACAACCCACAAGAGTTGTGTGTGTGTCAGACTGCTAGTGTGTTTTAATGATTTCAAGTGCCCATATTATGAAAAAAATCACTTTTTTCATAATGGGGTGTTATTTTGTGTCTCTGGTGCTTCCACATGCATACAAACTTGGGAAAAAAACCATCCATGCGGTTTTTTGTGAGATACGGGTTTCTGAATGTATCCTGACTTCGGTCTCCGGGTAAGCTGGTCAAAATCGGCACGGCTGTCTACGTCATCAGCCGAAACATTTGGTGTGTGCTAACTACTTTAGTTAATACCACGTCAGCTAGCTGTTTCTCCAACTTCAGTCAGTACAAGGCAGAATTGGCCGGGAGACTTCTTCTAAACGAGGGCGCACTTCCAACTTTGCGTGGAATACCTGCTGAACAGGGACATGGAAGTAGATCTATACTTATATTTATTTTGTAGATTAGGGTGAACTTGTGTGTTGTAGCAGTGTTTTGCCATTGAGAACGCTAACTGCTAGTACCTAGCTACTGCACAGTATCCAGCTACTGTGCATGTGCAACTCCCAACAAAGATGGGATAGAAGTGTGATGCCTCACTCTGTAGCTAAAATAGAGAGCTCAACACACAGTGAAAAGAGCAGCTGCAGCAATTTGCAGTACAACAAAAATATGGTGTTTTTTGAAAATTAAACCATGTAAACGTGTTCTGGTGCAACCTCAAAATACAATTATGAACCTGAAAATGAGCATAATATGGGCACTTTAAGGTCATTCATTAGTGTATATGTGGATGTGTTTCTGTAGTTCTATTCTTTGGAGGACCGAATGTCCTTATCAAGAAAAAATTTAGGAAACTCTTTCACAGTAAGAAAAAAAGTTCTTTCTTCTTCTGTTAGTTTATGTATTAAGTATGAAGTTTTTGCAACTATTGCTATCGGTTATAATAACAACATTCTCACGAATGTAATTGCTGAGAGCCAAGCAACATAAATACACAATTATACAGATTTTAAACAAACCACAAACATTATAAGGAACAATGGGCAAAACTATGATAGTATGACCTTTAAAGCTGCATCATTTGAGATTTTTGGCCAACACCAACATGATTATCTTATAAAGTTGTAATGTAAAATATGTAAGCATAGTACACGTCAAGCAGATACGGAGCAACATCCACATTCATTGGCCACCTGATGAAGTCCAGTTTTCGCTCTCTTTTTGGGCCCCCACCAACTCCAGATGAAAATATCTGGTTCTTTAGCTGCCAAGTCCTCCTATTTGCCAAGTACTCTCTGTCAAAGCAGCAGGAAATAGCGCAGATGAGAGCCGTTGGAGTGAACCAAAACAATTAACTTGTGGAAAAGCTAACACTGATCTGAAAGATACCAAAAAGCTCCTCAGAGTTGAGGGGAAGTCAGTTGGGTAATAATTGTCTGTAGATTTGTCACTACGAGCGACCCCTTTCACGTTAAATATAGCGATTAGACATATTGTTAGCATACAAGTATTGATTATTAGTGCAGCTTTAAAGATTCACTTTAGGTAGTAATGGTAAATGTTTGGCATGCAGAGAAGGTTAGTGGTTTGAATTTAGTGTAATAAAGGATTACGTATAAAGTATAGTAATATGAACATATCTGTCTATGTGTGTGCTCTTCTGTGTGTGTGTGTGTGGGTGTGTGTGTGTGTAGATATTACATAGAGATAAGAGAGCAGCTAAAATGGCCTCAGTAGTCCAGTGTGGACCTCGGCGAGGAAAGCGGGAGGAAATGGGTCCAGAGGCCAGACTCAGCTGTGTATATATTCTGCGGGATCTGAAAGTGGCCGTGTACCCATCCTCCCCTACCTCCCACCACCCACTCCCTCGTTCCCTCCCTCCCTCCCTCCTTCGCTCTGTTGGCCAGCGCCACTCCGTGCATCTCAGGGCAGATTTCTCCCACAGTTGGGAGTGCTGGGTTGTGTGGCGGCCTGTTTATACTGGAGCGTGGACTTCCTAGTGGCAGCCTGCACCTATCTAAACATCCCCCCGGCCGCTGATCTGTGTTCCCGGCCTCGCACAGCCTTCCCCCTCCTCCTCCTCGTCCACCCGCCTCATCCCCACCCGGCTCATTCTGCTCTCTCTCACACCCTCTTTCTGCTATATCACTCCTTCACTGCAGGTCCTCTCGTCATTGCTACGCGCTCTCCATGTTTTCCTTTTTCTCTCTGACCCATTCTTTCTCTTTCATTTCTGGTCTTCGTTCTTTTCCCCGCTTACATTTTTCTTGTCATGCTTCTTCTTCCAATGCTGCTTTTTCTCATGATTCAGATTCACTTGCACTTTCACCCTTGACTTTGTCTTGCTGTAGAAGAGAAAAAAAGCAGGATACAGTGGTTAAGGAGGGATTCTTCAAAACACAATTTCTGTATTGTTAGACCTTTCATCATTTGTTTTTATTCTTATGTAAATTCAGTCTCAATGTGACTGCTTTTGCTATGCTGCAAGCAGGACAATAAAACATTAATGAATTGAACTAAACAAACATCAGCAGAGAGTTGTACAGTAACAGTTAACATATGGTGCGTCCTAATACAAGTGCACAATACAGATACTAAAGTTTAGCAGGTACAATGTTTAGCGTGTTTGCCATCTTAGTAATGGAGTCAGGCTGATCCGAAATTCATCAATTTTGCAGATATTTGTTCATAACAAAGTATTGGACAAACCAAAATTTTGATGATTGCGTTATATGGAAAAGTTAAGGGATCACCAAAGTTATTATGATCAAGAATGTCAGTTCTAAATGTGATGGCAATCCATCCAATATTTGTGGAGATGTTTCCCATATTTCCAAAAAAACTCAAATTGGTGGTGGCACTGAAGGAAAAGTCAGAGCATCAACAAGGTGCGTACCCAATTGTGTGCCAATCCATTGAGCAGATGTAGATATATTTCATTGAATTAGGTCATAACTTTGACCAGCTGGTGCAGCTAGATGAAAAGTCAGGGGATCACCAATGTCATACAGATGGACCATAAATGTCTACAAAATGGCATAGCAACCCCTCCGATAGCTGTTGAGATATTTCAGTCCCGACCTTGGACCAAGCGGCCAACAGAGAACTGGCATTGCCATCCCTAGAGCCTCTCCGTTAGTGTGGGTAAAAATACTGCTTTTATTTTCTCAAAATCCATTTGTTTCAGTTTGAAAGATCGTGTGACAACACAAAATCTGAGATGTGGAGATACACCGCTAGCTTAGCTACGCTAACTCCATGCTAGCCAAGAAAACCACAGCTCTGCAGAAAAAAGGTTTTCTCTTGTACTGTGCCATTTTTATCCAATAATCAGGCCATTATCAGCTGATTACAATATCACTCACACACACACACACACACACACAATAGACACAGACACACATGTCAGACATATAGAACACCTCCTCTTTGTTTTTTTCTTTGTATGATTACCAGCTCCTGTCCAAAAGAGCAGCAGCAGGATATCTGGTGTAACACAATAGCAGGGTCTGTTCCCCGGGGAGCTCTCTGCTCTGTACTGTACAGTAAGACCACTGGAGCATCCAACTTAGCATTATCGCTTTTGTCCAAGGAACAGCTTCTGCAACACTTGCCTCGAGGCAAGCTAATACTGCATCATGGGGTGTTTATGTGTTCAGACAACTGGTTTCATTCCCACCCTCTCCACCTCCTGCACAGGCGAGTCCTTATCTTAGTCATGGTTTTACACTGTTGAAGAATGAGCTCTCTCAGGGGATCCCCTTTCCCCTCAGCCTTTTTTGGGCTGTTTGGTTGATGTGAGCAGTGGTGATAGAAATATTTGTTCTGGTGTACTCAGTCCGATGTGAAGTATGTTGGATAAGCAATGACTGTGAAGTCTCAGGGGAAACGTGCATGTTCATGTTCGCCCTGGGTGAAGAATGTGTGTGCTAAGTGTGGGTGAAGTTTGGAGTGTGAAGTATGGAGGTCCGGCGAGAGCAGGGCCAGAGAAAGCTCCAGTGAAAGCGCACCCTTGCTGACAGATGAATTGCTCTAATTAGAAATCCATAACATCCTGCCACATGGCCGCCTTATCCCCAGCACACTTCCTGCTCTGGGCCAGGCTGACGACAGCCAGCCCTGCTCCTTCCGTCACTCCGAGCGAGGAAACCAATCGACGAACGAGTGTGGGTGTCTCCTCCAGCACATGCCCCAGGCAAGTCTTATCTGTTAGTCACCCCTTTTCTCAACCACAAGTGTGCGTGTGTGTGTGTGCGTGTGTGTGTGCGTGTGTGTGTGTGTGTGTGTGTGTGTGTGCGTGAGTGCGTGCGTGTGTGCGTGCGTGCGTGCGTGCGTGCGTGCGTGTGTGTGTGTGTGTGTGTGTGTGTGTGTGTGTGTGTCATCCCAGCACTTTGTGTCTGGAGTCTTGTTCAGCTGGCTGGCTCACTGTCTCTATCACTTCCTCTGTTTTTGCCAGTCTCTATCACACTGCTGCTCTATCCGTCTGCCTCCCCCGTCTCCCCCTTCCATTCCTCGCTCCCGCCTCCTCCTCCCAGGTGTCTGGATGGGGGGCATGAGTTGAAGGAGTCCAGAGACCAGCACGGGGAATACAGATGATAACAGACGTTGCAGGCCTGGCTCATGTGCGAGGAGGGTTCTTGCTCTGGCAGGAGCAGCGGTGCCAGCTCGTTGGACACACAGCAGGCCAGCAGACAATCTGCTCTGCACATTAGGCAAGACATAACTGAGATCCGTGGCCCATCATAAACATTATGCAAAGCTTAATGGCCCCTGCTGAATGCTCTGCACTATCTCTGGCTCATTATGAGATGAATGGCTCTGGAGTAGGTTTAATGGTCCTGCAGCTACTAATCTCTCAGCTGATGAGAGGTTTAACAGCAAGTTTCTCATAAGACAGTGTTAATAAGTCAGCTCTTACAACATAAGGTGTTTTAATGACGTGTCTAGCTCCTGCAATCTGCCAAAACAGCTTCATTGCACATTTGGGGGAAATTTGCACGTGTCTGTAACACTTTAAGAGGCATTACTATTCTGCTAGAAATCTCTCTCTCTCTCTCTCTCTCTCTCTCTCTCTCTCTGTTTTATTGATGGTGTTGGAAAATGTTGTCTCAGGTACAGGTCCTGAACATGATCAACATTGCTGGTGTCACCATTGACACTTGAGCTGGGCTGCTTTCTCCTTTTGCTGTAGATATTGCAACTACCAGCACCTTACTAGCAGCAGCGTTTGGTTTCCATTACTTGTGGCTCCAGCTTAAGCAAATCTCTTAAATCAAGGCAGAATAAAATACAAATCAGAGTGTGTTTTCATTATCTACCTTCAGGACAATATATTTAAGAGGAGGCTTTGCTGATCTAGGGTGTTACGGGTAAGTATGGGTCGCAGATGATCACAGAGGAGCAAATGCACCCGCCTCCCAAATATTAGCAATGCGTTCTGTGGCCCTGCACATACAAATTGATTGATTGATCCATCTTCCTGTTGGGAGGTGTGTTGGAAACCTGGATCAGTGGAACTGAATTGGTAACATTAACATTGTACCCCTGATCTGTAAAAGTATTAAACAGCCATGCAAATGTCTCAGAACGTCACCTGAGCCCATTTACTTAATATGCGGATCATTTTTATTCATTTTTAGGGGGAAGTGCTTGCTGTTAGAGTGGAGTGATGTAACAGAGATAGGCAGAATCAGGTACAGTACCACAATGTCAAGGTATATTTAAAAAAATCTGTTTTCATCAGCCTTTATTGCATCTTCTTCTTTTCCCAATGCCATTTTTTCACCTCGGCCAAAACATGAAAACTTCTCTTGTCTTCACAAATTGAACGTGTGTGTGTGTAACAACAGGTTTCTGGGAAAAGTAACTAAATGCACCTTTCAAGTCAGTCATACTTGTTCAGCGGGGTTAAGAACTTGTTGCTGAGCTAGTTCCGGTGTAAGGTATACAATGTTTTCAGGCTCATCAAACTGTTCAGTGACTTCTTGTGCCCTGTGGCTACAGACATCTGTCATCTTGGAGAAAAAAAATACTCTTTCCAAAGGATGGAAGTAATCACTGAGAATGGTATTGTATTTGTTGGCATTTATCTTGCTCTCTGAGGTGAAGATTAGACCAAAACCAGAGCAGGAAAATTCACCCCACCTGCTTTCAATATACATTTTATTCTTATATTTTATGTTGGCAATTTCTATATTGCAGGGTATTGTCTTCATGCAATGGGCAGATTTAAAGTGAAATATGACACAAAAGCACTGGAGCTAAGCATCTTTTACAGCACCATTACATTTTTGTGTTGAGTGAACTGATGGAATTTCAAAATGCGTACAAACACACTCACACACTGATGTAAAATACAGCAGCACCAGACATGCACATTCACAGAGATGCTCAGGCTCTGTGGTCAAAACACACATACATTGCCACAGTGTAAGATTCGCTGTGGTCTAAGCAGACTGGCCCACGGCCATTGTTTTTATCCCTTTTGTCTTTTCGGTGAACCCGCTTACACATGCTCACACTCACAAACACATGCCACCAGCACTACACATGAGCGCACACACAAACACAACCCCGGTGTGTGTGTGTGTGTGTGTGTGTGTGTGTGTGCGCCCACACACATACCGGCATACATGTATTTCTGGCTTCATGTTTAAAGTATGCAGTTTTTTGTGTGTGTCGTCTGTCAAAAGAAGTAAGGGGAAGGGGGAAACAGGCAATGGAGAAGGGAAAAGTGGGACAAGAGAGAGTCAGAGAGAGAGTTGAGCCACAGAACAACGCTGCTGCGAGCAGCTGTGGCACTCCCAGATTTCCCCCTGATTGCTTTCAGCTGGTACTTGAACCCTGGGCCTTTTGGGTTTTGGAGGCCAGCCCAGACCCCACAATCCCCCCAGCGCCCCATCCAGCTGCCTGACCCCTCCCTGACCCCGTGCCGAGGATAGGAAAATACGAGCCGTGCCAAGCCAGAGAGACTCTTTTATTTTGCCTGCTGGCATGCTGCCGGTGACCAGGGCTTACATAATGGGAAACATAGCAGGACTTGCAGAAAGCAGCCCCTGCCCCCCTTTCTCTTTTTCCTTACCAATCGATCCTCCCCTTTCTCCCCCATCTCCTTTCTCCTCTTCTTCATTTCTTTTCCCACTGCGTTCCCCTCTCGCCCCCATTTGCTCCGTCCTCTTCCTTCCCCCGTGCACTCTGCCTCCCCTCCTGTTTGTGATATATCTTTTTGGGCCCACTCGCCTGGGCACATTTATTACAGACAGCCTCGACACAATCCTGAAGCCGAGCCACCAGCAACACAAAGGCACAGCGCACACTCGCAGACACACTCAAACGCACAGCCGCACACTCGTGTGGGCGTGTGTTTGCACACTCTGAAGCATTTACAGCTTGTGTTGCGCGTCCTTGTGTAGAGAACTTTAATGGAAGAATGTACATTAGGTAATCAAATGTTCCCTCCACATAACGACATAAAGAATAACAGTGATACATTACAGCATATAATAGTAATTTTATGTTTTTACCGCTTGTTTTATGTCCTCAGTGTGGTAATATGATGTCTTGAGGTTTTTGTTTTGCTTTATTTTAGCTCACTTAAGCAAATTCCTATCAACCACGTTGAAATTGCAATAAAGTATTGAAACTTTAATCATGAGTCAGTTTCTTTTAAAAGGAACACCATGCTTTGTACGGCATCAATGTGTTGTTTCTATGTCCAAATTCACTGTAGCTTCACTTTGATAAAGAGATGTCAGAAGCTGGGGCTCATGGCTGAATCTTCCTTTGCTATTAGTTTAGTTGGCATACTTTGGGATAACAGATCCTGTCTGTTGCCATTTAGTGGGTTTAATTTAATGACCCTCTTTATAAGAATTAATTTGGAAAAACGAACCAGCACCAGTAAAAACGAGCTTGGTACATTAGTGCTTGGTTTTCTTTTCTGTCTGAACTAAAAATGGAAGAGCAAGGCAGATTGTCAAACCTGTGAACTGCCAAGTAACCTTTTCCCTCATGTTAGCCTCTCAATTTGATAAAGTCCACTGGGAGCCAATTTGGAGGTGATCAAAAACCAATTAGTTGTACAGTGTTTTTTTAGGATGACATCACCAGACCACAGTGCTCCGGTTTAGTGAGGTCTAGACTGGCTCACCACAGCTGAGGCAGGCACCACAGAAATAGGTGGCTTTTGTAAAAAGAAAAAGAAAAAAAAAAGAGTGTAGGGACTATTAGTTCTATTTTAGTTTGATTCACGCTTGATTGGGAACCATTAGAGTACAGATGGTTGAAACAATGTAACAACAAATGCACATGAGGGAAGCAGGCACTTATACTTAAAGGATAATTTTTCGAAGAAACAATATGCATATATCAAATATCACAAACTTGGAAAAAAGGAAAATCCCGCGATATGCTTTTTCTTATAGCATCACCATTTATTAAAGAAAACTAACGTTTCGGTCCCTCTGGACCTTCATCAAGAGATTTTATTTTTTCCAGACTTTAAGGATAATTGCAATTTATTAGAACTTGGGCATTATTTGTTATTATGTCATTGTAATTTTTGTCTTTTTCTTATCATTTATATCAGTCATGATAGCACCAAAGTGATTGCCTAATTAGGGAACATGGCAACATTGCTAATAAGAGCTCCGATGGGGGCAAGAAACCAACCTAATGCCAGTAAGAACCGCGATTTTATAGCCTTGTAATTATCTCGTAATTACTGGCTAGTGCACTAAATGCGCAGCTGAAAAGTGTCCCCTAAATTTTGTTTTTATGACACTATGGGCCTTGGGGTTGCGAGCCACAGAGGAGGACTTCGTGGACAGGTGAGTACAACAACAAACTTGCTAGGCAATGTAGTGTTGCATGCATGTGCACTACACATTGGGTAAAAACTGCACAGCTCTGGTTTTGCTGTAATACAGTACAGGCCAAAAGTTTGGACACACCTTCTCATTCAAATGAGTTTCCTTTTATTCTCATGACTATTTACATTGTAGATTCTCACTGAAGGCATCAAAACTATGAATGAACACATATGGAATTATGTACTTAACAAAAAAGTGTGAAATAACTGAAAACATGTCTTATATTTTAGATTCTTCAAAGTAGCCACCCTTTGCTTCTTTATTAACAAGGGAAAAAATTCCACTAATTATGCCTGACAAAGCACACCTGTGAAGTGAAAACCATTTCAGGTGACTACCTCATGAAGCTCATTGAGAGAACACCAAGGGTTTGCAGAGTTATCAAAAAAAGCAAAGGGTGGCTACTTTGAAGAATCTAAAATATAAGACATGTTTTCAGTTATTTCACACTTTTTTGTTAAGTACATAATTCCATATGTGTTCATTCATAGTTTTGATGCCTTCAGTGAGAATCTACAATGTAAATAGTCATGAAAATAAAAGGAAACTCATTTGAATGAGAAGGTGTGTCCAAACTTTTGGCCTGTACTGTATGTGTGTTTGTGGCTGCAGCCACTGTTGAGTTTATATTGTGTATACATGTCCATGATATGATATTTTATTCTGCTGTTAGTTATATCTGTAGTCTCTTAATGCTTGTTGCACCCATCATGATGTCCATAGCCTTTTTTATTTATTGTCAGTAATTTTTCAATTGAGTTTTGTCCTCTTTTCTGGTTAATTGTAAGGCTACACATAGTAAGGCTGGTTGTGTTATTGATTATCAGTTGTATGCACAAGGAAATATGCACAATGTTTAAAGCACCTTATTTTGTAGACTAAATCCATTCTTTGATTTCATAGAGCTATCATTTAACATCATTAGTCACACAGTACGTCTTTTTTTAACCTCTCTCTTTTTTCTTCAACTCCTCTTCTCCTTCACCTCCTCATCACCATCTTCTCCATCATCTCCTCCTCACTGTTCATCTTTTCTCTCCTTGTGTCTCTCACTTCTTACAACAAATCCTCATGTCTCAATAGAGCAGAATCAGATTAAGTCATGGACGGGTGTTGAGGGAAAACGCTGACCTCTTCTCCTCCCTCTTGCTCTGTCTTTTTCATTTTTCAGTCTCTCTTTCTTGGCTCTTTTCCCCCCTCGGCGCTCCTTTATTCTCGCTCTCCCATGTACCCCCCAGCCTTCCAGATTGTAATAATAGTAATAATGATAATAACGGTGATGGGCCCTGTGACGGTGATGTAAAGAAACATAATATTAGAATAACAAACACACTCTCTAACCAGTGGTCATCATTTGACCTCTGTGGATCTGAGTGGGTGCGTACGTGTGCGCACACTGTCGAGCTTCTGAAACTCCGATTTTTGTGTGTGTGTGTGTGTGAGAGAGAGAGAGAGAGAGAGAGAGAGCTGAAGAAACAGAAGAGACAGTGAGGGAGAGGGAGTTTGCTGGCATGCTGTATATACGGTCACTTCCTCTCCAGTTTAAACAGAGCAGGCTGTGCTGGCAACCTCCGCTCCCCACTCCAAATGGTTTGCATCATGTTTAAACCCCCCTGCCACCACCCCTCCCTCTCTCTTTCTCTCTCTCTCTTCCTTTCTCCATAAATCATCAAAATCTCAAACTTTATGTGTTTGAAAAAAAACAACACCCATTTGCTTTCTCCCTGCAGAAGGGCATAATAAAAAGCTATAAAATGGTTCTAGGATCTCTTTCCACTTCAAACTCCCCCCCCACCCCCACCCCCCTTCCCTTACCTCCTTCCATCCCTCTGCCGGCCTCTCATCACCCTTGTGTCCTGGTCATGGTGCTCTCATATCTGGCTGGGTAGACTTCTCTCCTCAAGAACCGACGTGGCTCCAGTAAAACACCACATAAGGGGAGCTGGTGGCCTCAGGAGGCAGATTATCTCCATACCACGCATTTCTATAGTAAACCCTCCTGTTTGTAAATCACACTAGTCCCCTGTGGTAACTCACTAAACGCCTGGGTGGGACATAAATGGCCCAATTTTAAGCTCTGATAAGAAATCACTGATAGACGAAAAATTCAACTGGCCATGAACAATCAACTGAAACATGAACTGCCCTTTGGAGGCTGAGCTCAAAGTCTCGATCGCAAGCTTCATCATCAAAATGATGACACCCAGCAATATAGAAACATATTTCAGACTGCCCTTCCAGCTTAATAACATCCTTTTCCTGGCAGAGTAACCTTTTGCAGTTATGAAAATATTGACTGTGAGTATGGAAGTTAATTCGTGACCTTAGGGATCAGTATGTGTGACAAGCCTATCTCAAGTTGGGGCATCCTGGTAATCCATTGGTTAAGCTACCCTTTAACCACAACATCATTGGTTGTATTCTGGGCAGGATCCTTTGTTGCATATCACACCCCTCTCTCTCCCCTTGTTTATCTGTGTCACCTATCAACTAACCAACAAAAGCATAAATGTAAAGAACATCTTAAAACAATCTCAACTAAAGGCTCACATACTAACTTTTTCTGAGCTTTAAACCAGATAGAGACTTTAACGTGCTGTTAAATGGTTAGAACAAAAAGCTATTACATTACAAGTGGACCTCAAGTGTTCCAAAATATCCTCAAAAAAGAACAGCCGCATTATCATGTATCTTTTTACATTAAGTATCAAAGGTAGAAGTATCTTGTAGGAGCTTGTCTGCAATGGCCACGTTTTGACTGTGCTCACAGTTCATTTCACAGGAAGTGCAGTTAAGTCAGAAGATAGTAGACATGAGGCCTAATGGGGCTCTTCAGGTTGGAGTTAAGGACCTAAGGTGTAACGTGTTCAGACTGACTCTAGCTCTGCGTGGGAAAAAATGGGGACAGTCTTGCGACACTGGGGCCTGCCAATGCAGGGTTTCCGACAGATAATATATCATGAATTCCTGTTGCTCATCACTAACAAGTGATTAAGTCACTATGACTTTATGTTTAGTTTACACAAGTTTTTACAAAGTCAAATTTATTAAATCATCAACTGTTCTTCTCCACCTTGGCACAGTCGAGAGGACTTGTTCATTCATTTGATTTTGATGGACTTGCGATGCTTATGGCCGTGCTTAGAAATGTATACGAGTGAGTAGCATAGTTAAGGCAGTTAAATGTGTGGTTGACTGCATGCAGTTCTGAGCACCAAAAGGATAAAATGTTCCTCAGTGAAATAAGTCAGATTCTCAGCTTATCTATTCACTGTACACTCAGAGAGATGATTTGATTTCTTTCTTTGTGTGTTTACATTAAGCCACGTAGATAGGATTGAACTTTTGTCTTGTGCTTGGTTGTGTGTCTTCATAGCATACATACCTGTGTGTGTGTGTGTGTGTGTGTGTGTGTGTGTGTGTGTGTGTGTGTGTGTGTGTGTGCTTGAGTTGGCACTAGCTAAGTCATTAAGCTTGGCTGTCCCTACACAGACCCCTCGCTGTCTTTAGTCATAAAGGGGATCTCTGAAAAGCCTGAGGAGACGCTATAAATCAGCCAGGATTTTTTGAGTATCGTCTCACACACACACACACACACACGCATATTAATGCACATGCCAACACATATATTCACACAGACAAAGCACATCAACACACAGAGAGTTGACTACATGGGTGGGCACACATTACTGTCAGCTCCAGAGATGGAGCTGATAAAACAGGCCCTCAGCGCTGCGGATGAAAGGAAAGGAAGGCAATCTGGGGACAGCCACCTTTAAACTAATAGACACACATTGGTACGTACACACAAACACACACCCCTTGGGCTTTGGCTCTCTGCTCTGTCTAAGCAGATCATATTTCAACATCTCACCTCTAGATAAGAATGTTTATCAAAGGCTTTAAGTGTTTCTACTGAGCGCAGGTTTAGACTCAAACCTCATTGTAACACACTTTCTGCAACTCCTCACAAGCCTCTGATCCATTATGGATGGCATCCTTCTGCAAAAAAAGGAAATAATCTATTCATTTGGAATTGATTCAAACTGATAAATTAGGAGGGGAATTACCATTGTGAGTCCTGGTGGTAGCTAGGAGAGGAAGAAGCAGCACTCATTTCCATTTCAAACAAGCTGCGTTTCCCTGCAGCCATATCTTCATTGACTGAACATGTTCCTCACTCAGTGAACTGGACCTGGATCAAAACAAGTCTTTGATTAACACCATCCTAGGCCAGGGACCTCAGCTACTGAGGGCCAAAGAATCCACAGACCAAAGGTTGGGACCAGGTGTGCGAGGGAAAATGTAAGGTGTGTGTGTGTGTGTGTGTGTGTGTGTGTGTGTGTGTGTGTGTGTGTGTGTGTGTGTGTGTGTGTGTGTGTGTGTGTGTGTGTGTGTGTGTGTGTGTGTGTGTGACAGAGTATCATGTAACGTAGCCAGAGCGTCAAAGACAGGCAGGCAGTCTTCTTAAAATTCCAAACAGGTTACTTAGTTTATTTGCTCAGTGCCAAACAAGTACAAATAAAAAAGAAATACAAAACTTGAAAGTAAAAAAAAAAGAAACCTGGAGCCAAAACAACAAAATCTACTAGACAAAATGAGACAAACATTTGTGCGTGTGTGTTACAGTGTAGTTTGTAGTACCAAAGGAAAACTAAAGCAAAAAAGGGACAATGTTAGTAAAAGTCAGTAAATGAAAGGGACATGTCAGTGGAAAAATGTGTAAAAGCACTAGAAGGGAACATTTTGAGTTTGAGTTTAAAAACCACATTCACAAACTTCACTCAGATGGCTAAAATGACTGGAATATGAAAATATTCCATCATAACCACATACTAATGAGCAAAAATGCGAGCACAAATTAAGGCTAATTTTCGGTACCCTTGCTAGCATGTCCACTTGTGAAAACAGTGATGAAACATTAAAACATATTAAAACACACAGATACTCTAAATATCAGGCCATATTCCATATTAATTTATAAAAGTAACTGTGTGCACATCCCACCTTCTGGCAGGTGCAGGACAAATGAAAGTACTTAAAACGAAAAGAATATAATGTCCGCAACACTGCTTTAAACTCCCATATTAAATATAAAATGCAACGTTTTGACCCAGCTGGGTCTTCTTCAGGCATATTCCATATTAATCCTTTACAGCAGATCTCCTATTTCCCTTGCCCCATTTCTTGCTTCAGTCATGGTTTTCTTCATTCTTGTTGGACGTTTGTGGTTAACAGGCTGGTGCAGTCTGATATATTTAGATGGGTATTCTGAACAAGCGGCATGAAAAACAACCCACTGTACATGCACAAACAGACACACACCTCTGTATACTTTGCAGTAGCATCAGGATGCACTAAAGCCAGTGCCTGTTTTGTGTATCGCCTGCGGTACAACTGTGGTGACAGGCTGCTTATGACAATTATACCCTTGCAGCAACGAAGTCATTTGACAGTCCTGCTTTAGTTAGCCAAATTAAAGCAAATTCACTTTGCTCATAACTCCTTACTGATAATTAAAGATGTGTCCAGAAACCACAAGCATAAGCCTACTGCACGGTTGACTGAAAATAATGGTAGCATGTGCCATTATTTTACAGTGAGAGACTTTAGTAGTTTTCTTATGGATGTGGATACCGCAGCAGTGACCGAAGGGTTAGCTTGTTATGTGTGTTCAGACACGCACATACACAACCTCTCGTCTGAAGCTTTTCCTTTGAGTGACTCAGAGCAAAAGGCCATCGCTAGCATCAATGTTTGTATCCAAACTTGGTGACTCGGTCGGGGATAACAGGCTTTCAGTCTGCACCAAGTCAACCCCCTGAGGTAATAGAAAGCACAACTGCAGGTTACAGCCTTGTGACTAATGACCCCTTGTTTTCATAGCAAGCTGACACGTTCGTATGCGCGCACACACACACACACACACACACACACACACACACACACACACACACGGTCAGATGAAAGGAATCTTAACCTCCACTTAACAGCAAGTGCTACGAACTTTGGAGAGCGTTACATTTTAAATTGTGAGATGATGCACTTATGTCATTCTTAGGTGCAGCATCCTATACTCAGGGCAGGTGTTAGGCATGTGATACAAATCTACTGATGAGACATTTCTTTATAAGCCTATTTATAGGCTATCTATTTTATTTTTTATTTTTTTCTATTTCTGCATCTACCACATCAGAGGAAGTGTTTTCTTTTCATCAGTTCCTCACTCAGTTTATCTCTTGTATTCCAGTGGGTGGTTATTGCTGCTGAACTTTTTCAGCTGGTTTATCAGTCAAACTGAGCGGTGCTTTCAATTTGATAATATTTGGTTTGATATCTTACAAGGTTTGCAGAAATACCAGTATTTTACAGTAACAAGCGAAAGAGTCCACAGCCATGCTCATGCTAGCAGATAACGGTGCTAGATGGAAAGTCAGGGGATCACCAAAGCTCACAAAGAACACGAATGTCTGCACCAAATGGCATGGTAATCCAAAAAGTTATCGAAAAGTTCTTAAGCTGTGGATCTCTATATAAATATAATAAATAAATGTGTGTGTGTGCATGTGTGTGTGTGTGTGTGTGCACGTGTCCATTCTGCTGGGCTAAAGTTGGGTCACAGACAGACTCCTGCAGCCCTCGCCTGGCCTCTCTGTGGCTACAGGTGCTTCACATTACGGCTCGTAAAACTCAGCAAGAGGGGAAAATTACTGCCACAATTTGTTAGAGAGGGAGGGGAAGGCATTGGGGGGTACTGGTGTAGTGCTGTATATGGATACAGTATTGACAAACGTGACTGTGTTGTGTCTGCTGAACGCCTTAGCATTCCAATCCTGTGCCAGGAAAGGCCATATTGTTTTTGAATTGATCTCAAATGTCATTTTCTGAGGAATGATTTAGTGATGTGTGTGTGTGTGTGTGTGTGTGTGTGTGTGTGTGTCACACGCCAGCTGGCACACTCCTCGGCCGATGGTGTGTATGCCATACGTACTGGGAGGAAGGTTGCAGGGGCCACAGGGTTGCCGGGAGTGCAATGTGGAGAGAGGAAACAGGCCTAATCTCAGAAAGGCTGGCAGCTTCCTGTTCTGAGTGGAGGGTACACAGAGGACACTGTCTTAGCTCTGGATACCCAGCTAGCGAGTTTAGTATGTAATTCAATCAGGATTAGTCCACTCACTCACGCCCTCTAATAATAGCGAAAGGGAGGATGCAAGACTTCGACTGAGCTTTAAATCAGCATCTCCTCAACCTGATTTTACATCCACACATGGTTCTTTTTTGGCCTCGCCGTGTTTTGTTTTTCCCATGTTTTCCTGTGAAGTCTGTAAGCATAACTGGGATGAAATGAACGTTTTCATTACAACACCTCAAAATGCTTTAACAAGGTTTTACTGTGTAAGAAATGCATTCAAACTTGCAGCACAGAAGAACTTTGTTTTACACTTGTTACAACAATGTGCAAACTGTCAAGAAAATAACCCTTACCCTAACCCATAACAGGCCCAATAATTATTACTGTTTTTTATTTATTTTCAGCAAAAAACTCAATTTTTTAAGGTAGTAGAACGAAGGAACTGAAAAAAATTGTTAGGGGTTAGGATTATGGTAAGGGTTATTTTTAATTTCTGGTTCTGCAAGCACGTTTTAAAATAGCTCACGTTATGTGCATTCTTATTATCCAGCTTAAAGTTTAGCTTGACTGTGTGGGACACTGTTTTTATTCTTTTTTTTCTTTTCTTTTTTAAATAACCCTAGGTTTACTCCAAATTGTTATGTAGTTAACTCAGTTAGCCATAATACACCTACGATTATAGCTCACTAATTCACTAATTCACCATTACTTTCTGGAAATGAGCAATTATCAGTCTTAAATAACTGATTAAGTAAGCAGTCAGTCATTCCAACAATGAATTTAACAAAAATGTTCTTTCTAATCCACAGCTTAAAATATTTTAACAACAACAACCACTTGTTTTTTTCCTGCCTGTTGTGTTTTATCTTGATGTCTGCATTTCACATGTCTTTTGTTCGGTTTTCTACTTGCTATTGTGTTTTCTGCTGGGAAGCACTTTGCGACGTCTGCTCTTGAAAGGTGCTACGTAAATAAATGCATTAATATTGAGTGTATGCACATGTGTGTGTTCAGTTTGTGTGCGTTTGAGGACACGCAGGATATGAACCTTGGTTCAAGGCTAAGGGGTGAGAGTTGGAGTCCGGGGAGATAGCTTTTTAATCTGTCTCAGGATGTGGAGGGACAGAGACTCTGCAACTAAACTGGGAGGAGGAAGAGGGTTCAACAAGACTGGACAAAGAGATGACCAGAATGTCGCAGTCAAGGAAGGGACAGTTAAACAGTAGTAGTCCAATGAAATTCTCAGTGTGTGTTTAAATCATGGCCTGGTGTGTGGGGTTGTGTTCTTGGTCGCCCTTAAAACCAGCGTTGGATGATGGTCGGGGTACATGGGAGAATTTAGAGAGGCGGGGGCTCGGCATGTCTAGATGGGCTGCAGCACTTTGGATGAACCCCAAGTGTCAAAGAGTGAATGCAACCAGACTAAACATTCATATGGGACAATTCTGCAAAACCCTGGATTGTGTTTAGTGATGACATTTTTAAACATTCAATGCCAGTGTTTTTTCATTAACTGTTTTTACATTATCCATGCATGGATGCTAAAACTACTTGGTTAAAGCCACTATGCGACAAATTCTTATGCCCTCATAGCCTCTTTCAACTGATTGAAATGGCATACAGAATGTTACTGTAGGTAGAAAAGTGAGACAATCCCAGTATAAAATAATGCTTTCTATGAGGTACTTCAAGTCCATTCATCTCTACGTCTCCAGGTCGAGCCTGTGGAGGTAAGAATTAGAGTGCGGATTGGGCCGCATTTTTCTGTCCGAGTTAAAATCTCGTTTTTATTCTCATACTAATGACACATGTACGTTTGTTTGTGTGGAAAGCCCGCTTTTATTAAGCAACTGTTGGAAGGCATTCGTAAATGTCAACAAATGAGCGCATCAGCGCACACGGGGCTACAAGCACACGTTAACACAGGCGCGCACAAGACGCCCAATCACATAGCCTTTGCATCAAGTGAAACAGGCCCATTGGCTACCTACATAACAAGCTGTTTTAAATTTAAAATGATCAATGCCTTATCGCGCTGATGTGACCGAGCCCGACCCGAACCCGAACATCATTTCTAAATATCTGTCCGAACCCGGCCCGGCCCGGCGGGTCCCGTCGGGCTCGGGTCAGGTATCCATCCTCTAGTAAGAATTCAGCTTAATATTCTTTAATAGGACAGAAGGTTGAAGCTAAGGGTGGACAGATTGATACCAAACTATCATATATATACTATATACTATACTATAACTATATATACTGTAGATACAAAGCCTTGTTTTCAGTATCAATACTAACTAAAAAATATATTTGCAAAGTAACTAAATATTTACTCAAGTAGTGAGGACAATTTTGAGATAGGCCTACTTGTACTTTACGTGAGTGTTTCCGATTTCATCTCTGTTATACTTCTATTCCACTTCCATTTCAGAGGCAAATATTGTACTTTTTATTGTACTACAGTTGTGTAACAGCTAATTTTAATAGTAACTTTGATTTTACATACATAATGTATATTATGGACTTTTGTTTTGTTCACAGGGGCAGCTGTGGCTCAATGGTAGAGCGGTCACCTGTCAATTGGAAGGTTGGTGGTTCAATCCCTTTCCCTGCAAGTCCCATGCTGTGCAAACGTGTGTGAATGTTTGTCTGATGCACAGGTGGCACCTTGTATGGCAGCCTCAGCCACAGTGTGTGAATGGTGAATGGTTCCTGTACTATGTAAAAGCGCTTTGAGTAGTCGTTAAGACTAGAAAAGTGTTATATAAACACAGTCCATTTACTTAAAATATTCTGTATTATTGAAAATAAAAAGGCACTGCATACCACTCTGATGTTTTGAGTTGGATGATTAGACCTAGTCAGGTTTCTAGTAATACGTATGTACTTTTATTCTGTTGAGTTATGCTTGTAACAGTATATTTACATTGTGATATTTTACTAAAGGGTCTAAATATTTTAAGCACCACTGTGTCATCATCAGCAATCATTGCATCAGCAATCACCTTGTTCATAGAATTCACACAATTAAACATTTGCTGTTGACAACATAAGAAGAAACAGAAACAGAAACATAACAGAAAATAGTGATGACAAATGTTTGGTAAATTCGATCAGTTTTCAGAAGTAGAGTTTTTATGACGCATTCACCTCAAGAATGCTCTCCAATACACAATATTACTTTTGCCACCTTTACTGGTAAAAGGGAGTGGTATCTGGATCAGTATTGATGTTGATGATTTTGGCCCAGGTATAACTTGGCATTGCATCGAAACCAAATTGTGTGTTATTTCCCAACCATAGTGGCAACCTACTGTGAGGCTATGGTTTTCACTTGTTGGTTTTACTTCCGTTTTAGGTTGTTTTTGTTGAACTTTCCGGAGGTTTGTCTCTACTGCAGTTGATTTATAATATTTGTTCATACAAATCAATCTTTTCTGCATGGATTCCGGCCTTCAGTTGTTTCATTGCTCATCATTCCCTTTAAAGATTTCTAGAGCCAAACTACATCATGTTTTTGGCTAATCCAAAAAATCAAATACCTGAAATATTGAAAATGAGATACAGAGACATATCTGCCTTGGTAGAAATGGAATAACAAAATCTCTATCGGTTGACAAATCTCTATCATCCCACGGTATACTGTATCTCCTCATACCATCCAACCGACTGATGGTGTCAACTCTGTCGGTATGTTTGTTATCAGTGAAGGCGTTTGGAGCGGAAGTGTCACAGCTGTTGCTCTTCTGCACCTCTGTCATGCCTCTATCACATGATGAGTGGTATCATATCTGGCTGACCGTAATAACTGTTTATCAGATCGCATAGTCATAATCTTATGACAACCATTTCTCCTCTCACCATCAAATTCATATGTGGTAAACATTTATCTGCTGTTAATCAGCCAGTTGCAAAGAAAATAAAGTGGCAGTTTCCAGGAGATTTCTTTGTTGATTTGCTACTCAGAATTTCAGCTCCATTGCCAAATGATATCATTCAGTGCTGAAGTGTGTTATTACTGACTCATGTTTTACAAAAGCCACTCTTGCTTTTAAGCAGTGTCTGCAAGAAACGGTAAGTGTCTGCGTTTCCTCCAAAGTCACCACTAAAAACAGATCCAACCTCTGAGGCAAACCGGCAGTCAGATTTGGGAGAAATCTGCCTTTTCAGTACGGTGCTTGTACCCAGTGCATGGCAGAGAAGTCCTAATGTCTTATAACACATCCTTACTTGTCTTTTTATTGGCCCGTGCAGCTGGTTTTGAGCTTTAGTGGTATAACGTACAGTTCAAGTTCTCTGCAGATGATTACTGGGCCTACATAAAAGCTTGTAGAACGAGGAAATGGGTACCAAATTACCATTATTTGATCTGGGTGGATTACCGTAGCGCTCAGTTCAGATAAAACATAACTAATCTAACATGAGAGCCTCACAGTCATTGTTTGGGTTCACCTCCATGTCTGACTACATCAAACGCTCAACAGTGACAGAATGGCTCAGCCCCAAGCACAGAAAAGAACAAACTCCAGCATGAAAATGACCAGAGGCAAAAAACTGGGGGGAAAAAAAACATGCATCTCTTTACGAATAAGTAGCAACTTTCACAGACTGGTGAGTGTGCGAGTGCTGTCACTTACAGCGATAGAAGTTGCAGCGCACTACAGCAGGGCAGCACTTTGGGTCATGTAATTACAGCATTACCACATAATGAGAGTCATTTGTACTAATCACAGGGGCCATGCTGATTCTGAGAAGAGCCGCTATAGAAGCAGAAAGTCCCACTGGGAAAAGGCGGAGCGTAGAGACCTGCAGGTGCACCATCAAAGCAGAAGAAAAAAAAATGTTTACTCCAGCACACCTATGTTCCCTGTCCCGCTCAGTTTGTCCCATCCACACTAAAATGTAAGGCCAGCATTTTTAGATGTATGCGTTCCGGAGAACTTATTCAAAAGGCTTCCTTGTTCGGTGTGAAAATCTTTAGCCAAAACGGAAAGAAAAATATCCTTTTTTTTTTCAAATTTAGCTGGTTTAGAGTGGACATATTCTCATTCTGCATACTCACACTCCTTACTCTAATGCACTTATCCCATCTCTTCCCTGCTTCTACCCCCAGGCCTTGGCCAGAAGAGTAGGTTGGAGCTGGTGGGCAGCAGCGGGGCTTAAGTGCTTCCTGTAGGGCCTGTGGACGGGAGGAACCGCCACTGGCCCTTAGCCTTCAAGGGTGGAAAGTATGTGTCGTAGGCTGCGCTCCCACCTCCCACCTCCCAGCCTGGGAACGGAAGCTGGGAGCCGCCAGGGAAAACAAGCAGACAATCAGGTAGGGCCTGAGCCGGGAGAGAGAAAGAGAGGATAGGAGGGGAGGCGGGCCGCTGATACGTCAGGTCCTTAAAGGCTCAACTGAAGCTCTAGGAAAAGCATACAGATGTAATGGCGTTTGGGATGGAGGTTTTGTTTATATGTTTGTGTGAGCATTTCCTCATCCATCAAAGAAAGTGAAAGGATGTGTGTGTTTTCAGAAGGAGCGCGCGCGTGTGTATATGTCACACGTGCATGTGCATCTCTGAAACATAATCCGATATTAAAGTTCAGAGTGTTTGTATAGTGTGTGCGTGCGTGTGTGTGCGTGTGTGCGTGCGTGTGTGCGTGCGTGCGTGTGTGCGTGTGTGCGTGCGTGCGTGCGTGTGTGTTTGGTTAAGGACAGTGGCCAGCAGGGAACAGGGTGGGTTCAGGGCAGGGGAGAGGAGAGGGGATGTCTAAAGGGAGGATTGTGGTGTTCAGTTTCTCCAAGGGGGGTCCTGTCAGCTTGCATGTAACAGTGTGTATGTGGGTGGGGGGCATGGACCCCTCTCTCTCTCTCTCTCTCTCTCTCTCTCACACACACACACACACACACACAAACACACACACACACACAAGTGAATAGAAAAGAGCTGTGCAGTGTTTCTCTGTAAATGAGCAGGACAATTATATAATGGTATTTTTTTATGTTTTTCAATGAGAGGCAGAAATGGACAAGACTGAAAATGTTCTTTTGCCATGTTCCTCTGCGAATTAAAGATATAATAATAAAAGTTCTAGTCAGTCATTTATACAATATAACAAATGCCAAAATAAATGATTCAGCCGACAATTCAATCATCATTCTTTGTTTGACCTACATTCATGTTTAGTTTTACATCATGTGAGAATTTGTTGAATATGCGACATGTAGTCTCAAGCTGAGTTATAAAATGTTTGGTCATCTGTGACTTTTTATGAATACATAACATTGTCCTTATAGTGATAGCAATCAGCCTTTGTTCAAAATAATATTTTATGAAGTGATAGATTTCCTTTTTAAATTTAAAAAATATATATTGTGTGTGTGTGTGTGTGTGTGTGTGTGTGTGTGTGTGTGTGTGTTTGTGAGTGCAGAAGTGTTGTCTAACATCACTTAGAGATGTAATATCCTGTTAATGTCAGTCTCAATATACTGTAAAAGTTGTTTTAAACCGCTTTGTTTTGTTTGTTTACTATTTGTTTGGTCTTGGAAACAATAGTTTACAAAACAACCTCATCACAGGGTCCATTTAGTAGTGCTTCTGGAGCTTTTGATCGTATCACACAATCTCCCTCAGCAGATGGAGTTAGCTCCCCTACTGTCTTGGAGATGTTAAAATTAAAAAAGGATCTGAACACTAGACTTATTTTCTGTCTGTTTTTTTGAAGGGTTAAGACTGAAAGTTAATTCTTGACATTTAAAAACAGCAGTTGTTTTTCCTTCTCTTTTTTTTTGTTTAAATTTATTGTGACAAAATTTCTAATAATATTAAATAAATGTATCGGTTTATGAACTTGCAGTTATCCAATCCAATTGTTACAAATTGTAATCAAGACATTATATAGTTTTGTGAGTGTTGTAGCCCTGATCGTGTACTTGGCTTCCCCTTCAAGGATAATCCAAAAAGGGCAAACAGTAAGCAGATAATTTTTTTTTTCTAAAGTGTGTGTTACATAAATGAATGTCTACAGGTCAAACGCCAAGCCTGAGGGAACAGTGTCAGCTGCTCCACTCCACACTGATGAGTTTTAAAAAAACCTGTCGGTTCCAATAACTTTCCATGCAGAATAGACGCACAAAATGACACCCAACAAAATGACACCCAACAATTAACGTCAGGTTGCAACAAACACTACAGTTGCATAGAATATGACAAATGCTGTCCTCTCTTTTTTTTGCTCTGTAACATGAACTCACTGCTATTTCATTAGTTTGAGGTGGGCCAAAGAGGTCGAACATGCTTGAGAGCCCTTTATGGTCACATTTGACCATAAATCTGTCACTTACTTCCTCCCAGTAGTGATGCTGCTTTTAAGACAGTATTGAATGCTGTTCATAATCTAGGTCTTGTTATCTGGCCTAAAATGTGAGTTTTTAACAAAAGGCTTACAGTAAGTAAATCAGAGGTTTATGAGCCAAAATGGAGTTATAAGTGGTGAGAACTGATATAAGCAGACATATAGCTTTACTTTCCCACCTTGGTTCACTTGCTCTACACCTGTTACTGTGAGCTGTCGTAATGAAATCAGCAGTCGTGAATGGTTTGGATCATTTGTTCACTTTGAGCTGCAGAGTTGTCAGAGCAAAGGTTCGTGAGGTCACTGGATCCGGTGCATCGTGTTACAGTGTTTGGTAGCTGCTCTCCTCGGGATTGGGCTATTTCCTTTTTTGCTTTCGTATAGTGGAAACAAGCGAATTACATAAAACAATAAACCAAGCATACTGTGTTATGGGATCACGCAGCTGCTTATGTTGTTGTATTTATAAGCATCTAATTGACTTGCTCTGCCTACATTACATAATTTCGATGATTTATGTTTGATGGGTTTGTGTGTGCATGTGTGTCTGCGAACATGATCGCCACTGTGTGTGTCGAGTGTCTGTATGGTTGCCTTCTTGTTTGTGTTTGGTACGTGCTCCATTGACTGTCCCGGGTCGCAGTAGGACGTCAGTGATTGAAGCCGAGTTGAGAGAGGGGAGAGAGGGTAGAGAGGGGACAGACGGAGGGGATAGGGGGGGGTGTGGACGTGACATCCCCAGCTGGCCTGTGACATCACTCCAACGAAGACAGGAAGCAGGGGAGTTGGGAGGGTAGGGTAGAGTAGGTGACATCAGGGCTCTGTCTGGGTCTCTTGGTCCTCCAGCTGGGTAAACTAGACAGAGAGAGACCCCCCAAACCCCTCCATCTCAGCCTTTGTCTCCAGGCCACCACCCTTTCTTTGACCCTCTCCTGTCCGTGACTGGGTTTATGTTGACAGATGCTACCTGCCTCCTCTGACTCACAGACGTATGATGCCATGTGTTTCCGCATGCAGTCTCCCCACCTCTCTTTTATGTGAGTGTATTTATGTTTGTTTGTGTGTGTGTGTGTGTGTGTGTGTGTGTGTCTGTTCCTCATCCGCTCACTTTGACCACGCATCTCTGTTGAATGTGATCAAACAGACCTCCTGTCGACTCAAATATATACATACATGAAGAGTTTGCCCTCTTCTTTCTAAGGACAGAGGCGACCCACCGAGTGAACTAAGCACCTGGTTGGGGCCCTAAAGCCATCAGGGGGCCCCCAAACAAAGTGAGTTTAGCTATTTGTTCATTTTTGGCTGCACTGTAATAAAGTGTGCTGTTGAGGGAAGGTCAGAAAGAATTAAGGTGGTGCCGGGCGCTGCTAGGAGATTTTTTTAGGAGAACATTGTGGACATATCGGGTGAAGACTTACTACACTGAGGGAGGGATTTGCACAAACTCAGACAATTGGGTCTGGGTAATAGTAAATGTTATGTTGTGGATGGGATCAATTTGGGTCGTCACAATAAGACTCACTAGAAGTGAGCTTAGAATTATAAGGTTCTATCTTTGTTTAGGGTAGCTCTGAGATATTGAGGATCAAAGTTTTTACATCCCAGCTATTTTGTGAGATGGAACCTTTTATTTTATTAATAACTAACTAAGAAAATATTTTTTTACAAAAATAACACCACACAGGCATTAATAAACACCTAAGGGATCAGATTATGTCAAAAACTCAATTTCGGCCAAAAGTGGAGATAGAACCTTATCATTCTAAGATCACTTGGTGGCACAGTAAAAGAATAGTTCCAGAAGGGGGCAGCAATGCAACATTATGGATGCCGGCTGCCGTAAAACTCCAAAGAAGCAGAATACAGGAAGTGAATATGGTTGGTGAAAAGATGACTAGCTAAGTAACTGTTCACTTGTGGATGTATCCTTCTGGAATTATGTTTGCAAAGTCTCCGAAAAGTCACTTATGTTCCAGGGCGGTTTACAAATTTTCTGGCAGGGGTCACACACAGAAGCACTCTTTGGAAAGGCCCGGATGTTAGCTATCATGGTAAACAAAGAGAACGATGCTAGCTTGTAGCGATGCGGAGATAACTGAGAATAACGTGATTTATGGATTCATCATGATGGAATCACCATACGAAGACACTGGACTTCCAGGCCTACGCTTGCACGGAGGACTTCGGTGAAAAGGCGCATTTCCGTTCTAGCTAATAAAAAAAAGAGTAAGTCTTTACACTGTATTGTTGTCGTATATGACAGCTTCGACCTCAGCCTCAGTGAACGTCACAGGGCTATGAACAGTGATGTGAACGCTTTAGTGGCGCTCATATTACTGACGTGTGTTTGGATGGCCAGTTTTAGCTAGCGTAGCCTAAAAGCAGTCACAAACTAGACAGCCACTGAACTGAACTGAACAATTGGAATCAGCAGTGATTTCTATTCTTTCTATTCTATTTTCACCGTTTCCACCTGTTCAGTTCAGTAAATGTCAGCTGGGACTTCATCCTCATTTTGAAATTTTTATCAAGAACTCAAACACTTGCATACAGCTAAAAAAACACACACACACAGATAGCTAGTACTAGGGCTGGGCAATATATCAATATTATATCGACATCGTGATATGAGACTCCATATTGTCTTAGATTTTGGATATTGTAATATCGTGATATGACATACATGTTGTCTTTTCCTGGTTTTAAAGGCTACATTACAGTAAAGTGATGTACTTTTCTGAACTTACCAGACTGTTCTAGCTGTTCTATTATTTGCCTTTTCCTCACTTAGACATTATGTCCACATTATTGATGATTATTTATCTAAAATCTAAGTGTGAAGATATTTAGTTAAAGGACCAATTGTCAACCATAGAATATCGCCGCGATATCGAGGTATTTGGTCAAGAATATTTTGATATCTGATTTTCTCCCTATTGCCCAGCTGTAGCTAGTACTAGAGGTGTTGAAATTAATCAAATAATCAATGCATCGAATCGTGGACATGGATGATGCTGCATCGATAATCGGCAGGCTCACAATCGATTATTTCTGTTTACAATTTAATGTAGGCCTAACAACATTTCTGTTTACATATTTGTTATGTTTAGCACATTCAGGAAGTGCCATGTGCTCAGTGCTGTATAGTTTTATGTATCCAATTTATTTAGTATTAGAGCACTGCAGAATGTTTTGTTTTTGAAGCTCAAAAAGCGATGAATTAAATATCCTATATGGCTTTAATAGAAAAATGTATTTGACGCATCGTGATGCATCGAGATATCAAATCGAATTGAATCGCTGTGATAATCGTAATCGAATCGGGAGATCAGTGAAGATTCACACCTCTAGCTAGTACTGTTCTGTAAGTTCAGTGAGAGAGAGACTGCCAGTCACACTGAGTGGTTGGCCGTTGGTTTGCACATCGCCACTTTGAATGTAAAACACATGTTAATGTGTGGGTGGGAGTCAAGAGAATAGAGCAGAGGGTATCCATGTCTCAATATGAAAACGCCCTGTCTGTCCATCTGCAGGAACATTTAATAAGACTTGCACACCAGCAGACCTTTTTTCCATCCCCTCTCTCTTTCTCCCTCTCCCTCCCCCTCCCAGGCTCATGCTCTCTTATCTTTGATCTCCAAGTTCAGATTCTTTTCTATGCAAATGAAGTTGGCTGGAAACTGAAAAAAAAAGTGTTTCAGTGCAGTTGTGAATGTTTGCGCCTGTGTAGTGTTTTGCTTTTCGCCGTACCTTCTGTGTTTGTTTAGGTGTGTAAATGTTTGCTCCATGAACTCTACTATCTGTCATAATGGTGTAAGATTTCTCCTGTGTGTATGCTATTTATGTTCCAACCACATGTGTTTGTTTGAGAGACGTGTTATTGTAGGGGTTGAATGTGCACCAGGGGGCCCGAGTGCGTGGCAGACCCCTGGCCTGCCCCTCCTCGGTGCTCTGGAGTGTGTCTCAGGGCTCTGCAGTGGGTTCATGATGTCTGGCAAAGAGTGTGGGGAATGCAGATGGCAGGAGTGAGAGAGAGAAAAGGACGGAGGGACGGAGGGAGAGGTGTGTGGTTGCATTAATATGGTCTGCGATTCTCGTTAAGACTAATCAGGGGCTTCCTGTACCGAGAGGAGCATGAGTTCACCTTCCCAAGTACCCCAGAACCACCCACACTTACATACACACAGAGACGCATACATGCACACTTTCAGAAAACATAATACACAACAGTAAGGCGCTCACATGCACAAATGCACACACCCCTTCAATCCGACTGCCTCCCATCTCTCATTACTCTTGCTGAATACTGTAGCTCTGTCTCTGCCCCCTCACTCTGACCATGTATCCCTCTCTGTTTGTTTGGCTCCTCATGCACTAAAACTGTCCATAAAATAAGTTGGAAGGAACTGCAAGAAACTTAAAGTGGAGCTTTTTCCACTCTCGGGGTGACTTACCATATGCTCAGAGTCACGTGAGACTACAGCGAAGAGTTCACTCTCCCTCAGAAAGGCCCTCGTCCCAATGTGAACTCTGAGGGGGTCGTGAACTTCAGCTGGCGTGCAGAGGAACTGGCACTCAGGGCGGAGATTGACAAAGACGGACTAGTTGGCATAAAGGTAGCGCAGACGACATCCTGGAATGTGTAACACAATGACGCACTCGTGAGCAGTAGATCATGGGTTGACATTGGCATATTTCAGGAAAAAAAAGTACCTAAGCCTGACAGGAATCAAGTCATCTGCACGCGCGCAAAGCATGTAATACCATCTGTGACCGTTTAGCAGCTCGGAGCCTGTGTGGCCATGATGGCATGGGGAATCTTTGGGCAATATGTTGACCACAGAAACAATAGAAAGGAGATTCCACAATGAAAATGTCATAAGTGCCTTCGCCCCTTTTCCTCTCCCTCCTCCCATCCCTTCCTCTGCTTTCTCCCGAGTTTAAAAGAGCCCCGGGGTAAGATAAATTAATGTATTTAAGATGTGGAAATCAGATATTGAAATCTTTGCCCTCACCATCCCCCCCCCCCCCTTCTTCCCCTGCTTCTCCCCAAACCCCCAGCCTTCTTTACCCCCCTTCTCCCTGCACTGCTGCTCTCTTTAATAGAGTTTAATAGTGCACAGGGAGACAGTGTGATAGATAGACTGAGAAAAACTGAAGAGATTTGGTTTACTTTTTTTCTTCACAGTGCACATTTTGTGTCAAATCTTTTTTTTTTTTTTTTTTTGTGCCCTGGGCTTTGCAATTGATAGCCTCCTTAAAAACTCGACCACCACCACCCTCCTCCTTCTCCTTCTCCTCTTCTTCCCTCCACACCTTCCCACCCCACTGAACCCTGGCCAGCCACAGCTGCCTGGCCAGATGTGAAAGAGAAAGAAGGGGAGAAGAAGGAGAGATGGAGGACAGGGAGAGACCACCTCCTGCTGGGAACGAGGATTGAAACGGAGAGAGTGGAGGAAGGAAGGTATGGAGAGAAGGAGGGAGGATGGGAAGTTGCAGAGGGAAGAGAGGAGATAGAGAATGGGAAAGATGGAATAACATAGCTGGTAATCAAATGTGAAAGAGCAAGCATATAGCATAAATTATTCCTCTTTAGACAATACCTGGCCTTGTCATTAAAGACCACCTACCCAGACAAGCCTTAGTGTGGCCAGTCATCAAACATGGCTGCACTCATTATTTCTGCAGCCTCACGTCTCTTTTCACGCCTTTTTAATGATCACTGAAAACCAAAATCAGAACAAACCCCTTCAAAACAGAACAGTCTAGGGCGTTTTGGAGCTCAGTCTGCAGGTTAGTGGAGTTCGCATGTATCCAGGCTTCTCCATGGGCAGAGCTGATTTATGTAGCAGCTCAGCACTCTAAGCCCCAAGTCCACGCTCGCACCGTTCTCCTGGGGGCTGCCTGATTAGAGATGGGGGAGAGAAACCATGCTCTCACACACCCCACCATTTGGTTTTCATTACACACATGTATGTGCACACCCATAACACACACACACACACACACACACACACACACCCTAACACTTGCACAATTTAGCACGCTCACACAAAAAGATGCAGATGCAGACTTGTGCAATTGTAAAGATGAAGTGGCATTCATTCCTAATGCGTGTCTGCGTTGGGAAATTGGGCATTGGCAGTTGTAGCCCTGGATGAAAGGAGCAAAAGCAAAATGAAGGAGTAGAAATGCGAAATAAAAAAGAAGAGCAATACTTTTAAGAAAACAATATTTAGGATGCATGTTTAACTAAACCGTGTTCTCCTTCTCCTGATGTTCTTGATTCTGCATGACAAGTAACAAGTTCAAATCCACTTAGAACTCCACACTCCCTTTTTCTCTATCTCCTTTCCTATTTATAGCACTGCGATCAGTCCAATGAAAACAATAAATAATGGCCTCTCTCCTTATGAGAACTCTAATTTCATTTATTTTCTACATGCTCTGCCTCAGATGGGCAGATAGTTTGGAAGGCGCCATCAAACTGGTGGCGTCAACCCCTAAACCCAATTTTGTGCATTTTCAATAAAAAAAAAAAAAACTGCTACAGGATGGTACCCCATGCTGTTTTAACACAAGTGTTAATATGTGAGGACTGTAAACACTCGGCTGTAATCACACACCGCAGCATGTGGTCGCTTTGACTGCAATGAGATGAGGAGATGCATGTGTTATAGGTAGAAATGAGAGAGCCTGAGGGGCGCAAGGCCAATTTACAGCACAGAATGTAGATTTGAACAGCTGACCATTGTATGACAACAGAGACGGGGTGTTCGTGTGATCCACCAAAGTCTCTGTTGTGTTCTAAATCATGGGCCATTTGCAGCATGCCGTGAAAGCCTTGTTAAAAATCTGTTTGTCGAGCACCGCGACCGTTGTGCCTCCCTTCAGCATGGCCTTTGGATGCAATCAGTCCTGACTCGGGTTCTGATGTCTCCTCAGAGCTCTCACCTTGCTGCCAGCGTCTCTGACAGTCTTCCAGTCCTTGCTTCCACCCCAACACCTCACCCCGAGTGACATCAGACTCCAGCAATGAGCGGAAACACGTACTGAAAATTAAACACGTAGCCTCACAGTGATGTGCCCCCCTCACCAGGTCAGTGACCCGCCGCTGGAGCTCTGATGGGTTAACCAGATGCACACATAGACAAACACACCCACACCAATAACACATTATGTTACATGGTACAATAAAGATAACACGTCGCACGTCCTGCCGAACATGGTGGCAGGAGCGGGAGGAAAAATCAAATAAAGAGAAAATAGGAGAATACATTTTCACATACATTACATTGCATGCGCTCATCCAGCGCATATGTAATATATGTGATTTTGGTTTTCAAGAAATTCATTCCCTTTTTGAGAAATCTTGGAGTGACACATTTGTCACATAAAGCAGCGTAAGATGACCATTGGTGTGACCGCAGACGAGACAGAATTTTTGTTTTTTAATGCGTATTTATGTCATTTTTTTATAAATAGTTTAACTATTCTATTTTAATGTATTTATTATTTTCATCATCATTACTATTAGCCTACTTATTACAGTTTTTTTTCGATTGCTAGACGACACACAACGGGAGCTAGGCTACATGTGCAAAACTCTGACTACAGTCTGCACAGCAGCAGTTCATGCGGCCCAAACTCTAGTTGGTTTTTCATTGGTTGAACACAGTTTTCAAAACTCTACACACCTATCCCATCACTTTAACCACAACGTGCACAACACTGTAGATTCACAGCACCTTTTTCAAATGCTAACACACTGCTGTCAGAACTGTTAACCACACACTCAAAACAGAATAGATGCCAGTCTGGTGCCTATCAAACACTGCTGATGTATACAAACACCAAATAAGAATGAAACAATTACACTATACCGTTTGAGAGAAACGGGTAAAAGAGCAAAGATACCAATATGTCCATGTAATGGCGCTTTTCCATTACATGGTACCTACTCGCCTCGCCTCGACTCTACTCGCCTTTTTTTGGTTTTCCATTACGAAAAAAAGTACCTGGTACCTGCTAACGGGTACTTTTTTTAGTACCTGCTCAGTCGAGGTTCCAAGTGAGCTGAGGCGAGCCGAGAAGGTGACGTGAAACCCTGCAGGCTGCTGATTGGTCGGAAAGAAGCGTCACTGATCACTGCATTGCTAGCGAGAGACGGCATTTTTAAATAGTTTAGCCAGCGGTGTTTTTTTGCTGCCGGAGGCTCCACGCAGAGCTTTCTCCGTAGCATACAAGTGGCCTGATGGTTATACTGGTGCGCTGGTGTGTGCATGTGTGATGTGTGTGTGTCGAGTTGCCGTATGTGTGTGTGTGTGGGGAGCTAGTGAGCGAGGGAGAAGTGAGAGAGTGACGGCGATTATCTCCGCAGCGAGTAGCGACTCTAGAGTCATATATATGTGAGAGAAACAAAGCGAGTAGCGACTCTAGAGTCATATATATGTGACCACGGTGGGAAATCTGGAGCCGTAAACGTTAACTATCTCTTTGATATCATGTTGTTTACGGAGACGGAGAACAAGGAAATGCGTCGGGGATATGTCAATGGGAAAAGCAAGCTACTAAGCCACGCCCACGGCAGTCGCTATGACAACCAGCCACGCTGGGGCGATACTAAAATCTGCAATGGAAAACGGACGCACAGCGAGTCGAGGCGAGTAGAGTCGAGTAGAGTTGAGGCGAGTCGAGCAGGTACCATGTAATGGAAAAACGCCATAAGATGTCTGAGGTTATGTACAGAGCTATAAAAAAAGTGAAAAATACTATATCTTTACAATAGTAAAACTGCGTTCTTAATGTTTTTTCAGAAAGTAATTGAGGTGAAGGCAATGGAAACACCACATTAATTTGTATTTAGAGATATGATGATCATCCAATGTGATGAAGAGAGCTTGCCATATGATGCTAGAGAGAGGCAAGATTAGTCATACTATTCTTTGTTACTGTTACGTATGTACCTTTTAGTTTTTTCCCCAGTAATTCCATAAATTACCAGAGACAAAATACTATATTGAAGAAAACTGCTGATTTTCATTCCTTCTTGTTTTTCAAGAAGCAGGTCCGAAGACTTTCATTAAGTTATATAATAAAAAATAAAAAACAAATTTAAAAAATTGTTTTAGCAGGTTTAAAAAAAGAAAAGAAAGGGTTAGGGTTACTGCACTTACTGGTGTGGCTGCCTTTATGACTAAGAATGTGTTTATGTAAAGAAGCACCTGTTAGGAGGCTGCCGTGGTCCCTAGCGATCACGTTCAAGTGTTAAAAGAACAATGAGGTGGAAAGAAGTGGGTGAGAGGATTCTGAAGGGGGACGTAGTGGAGACAGACCAGGCTGGCTCACCAAGGGGGTGTCTCTGTCTGACAGGAAGTGTAGGTCAGAGTGTGTGTGTGTGTGTGTGTGTGTGTGTGTGTGTGTGTGTGTGTGTGTGTGTGTGTGTGTGTGTGTGTGTGTGTGTGTGTGTGTGTGTGTGTGTGTGTGTGTGTGTGTGTGTGTCTGTTTGTGTCTGTTTGTGTCTGTTTGTGTCTCTGTCTGTCTGTCTGTCAGGTCTTTGTGTGTGTTGTGTCTGTCTGTCGTGTCTTTGTGTCCGTGTGTTGTGTCTGTGTGTGTGTGTGTGTCTGTGTCTTTGTGTGTGTCTTGTGTCTTGTGTCTTCTGGTGTGTGTGTGTATGTGTCTTGTGTCTTGTGTGTGTGTCTTGTGTCTTGTGTGTGTCTTGTGTCTTGTGTCTTGTGTGTGTGTGTGTGTGTGTGTGTGTGTGTGTGTGTGTGTGTGTGTGTGTGTGTGTGTGTGTGTGTGTGTGTGTGTGTGTGTGTGTGTGTGTGTGTGTGTGTGGCCAGGTCCTCCGCAGCAGGTCAGGGCTGTACAGCCAGCAGGAAATGACCCCAAACATGCACATGAAGATTTAACCCAATGTGCACCGTGTCCTCTTCTCATCGGAGGTTCTTCTCTGGACGATAACCATCACTTACACTGTCAGCAGAGATTTAATTTCAGTAGCAAACAATTCGGATTGTCTCTGTAACATTATCAAAAGTAAGCATTTCAGTAACTTTTTTTATTGTTATTGCGGATGTAAAAAGTACAGTGGCTGTGTCAGTCTAAGGGGAAAGTATGTCAGTTATGAAAGTTATTTCAATCAATAATAATCAAATCATGGCTGCATAATGACATCATTCTTGGAGGTGGATGAAGTAACAAAGTGTATACGTGATCATCTAAATACACGTAAGAATATTTGGAATACTTGAGCGGAGGTGCTCTAAATTTAGCTTCCCCTTGACTTGCCCTCGCCTCCTCCCAACACTTCTGCCTTCCAGTCTGAAACAATGGACCCCCTATGTCCCTCCCCCATCCTCCCCCCCACCCAATACACACACACACACTCCTTTTGTCATTATTGGATGTGCTACCTCTCCCTTTGTGTGTGTGTGTGTGTGTGTGTGTGCTTGGGGGGTCCATCTGGCCTCTGGAGTCCCAAAAGGAAGAGCATAATGTTTAGCGGCCCTCCTGTGCTCGTCGTTTTCGTGGCGATAGGGACACTCTGCCTCGGTGGACAGGATGTGACTTTTGGGGGCGTAAGAATTCTCAGACGGTGGACCCTGCCTGACGTTATGGGGGCAAAAAAATGTGTATGACATTTTCGGACAGGATATCTCTGCCTGTTAGCAGACACGTTTACATCACTCTGATTGACCCATTAACTCATCAGGTTATGTAAGCAGCATGCTGAATATCTAAAGAGAGTGCGTCAGCTTCGTGTGCCTATCTGTGCGTCTTCATCCTGCTGCCACTCTCTGTAAGGGCATGGTTGTCCACAGTAGCAACGCAAACAGGAGTTGATGGGGTGATCTAAGGTTCATCCTGTTTTGGTGTGCAGTTGCAACCTTGAAACATGTCATTTTCCTGGAGTGTCTTGGTAAAAACAGATGGTTGTTGTTATCAGGATTTGTGAGGAAGCCTCGTTGGCAGCTCATTAGTTCATCCTCTCTTTCCTCTTTTCTCCTGTCCTCTCCCTTCGGCTGATATTGCAACAACTGAGCATACGATTTCCCCCTTGTGTTTCCCCATCAAATGAATAGTTTGACATTTGGGGAAATATGCTAATTTGCTTTGAAAGTGCAGAAAGTTAGATGAGATCATTGATACCACTGTCATGTCTCTATGATTTAAAAAAAAAAATATATATATTAGAGCCGGGACTTTAACGCGTTAGTTAAGATTAATTAATTACAGACTTTAATGCGTTAATTAATTACACAAAAAATAACACGTTAAACATTTTTTACGCATTTTAATCACACTTATTTTTGCACCGTGGGACATTTCTCACCGGATGATTTTCGGCGGACCAATTATACTGGAGCACCAACTAGCGTTCATGACTTCAGACCTTTTATATAATGTATGTCAATGCTTCAGACAACAACAAACCACAGTGAACATGAACAAAGAAGCTGACGAGAGCGCTTTGGTTGGCTCCGTGGATGGGAAATTTTGTTATAAAAAACGAACAGATGGAAGCGTCGATTAGAGCATGGTTGTGTGCAAGCTATGCAACAAGGAATTCGCATGTCACCGCAGCACATCGAGCCTCAAGTATCACCTCGACGCAAAACATTTAGCAGCTAGCGTGGACGTTAGCCCGACTCCGAGTACAAGGACCCACACCCAACCTACACTCCACCAGATGACTGGTTTAAGGACCAGGGTAACTAAGTCTGAATGTACTTGAAAGTATTGTGTTTTACTTAAAAAAACATAGTTTACAGAAGGTCTACCTACCTATAGGCTACCTGAATTTCTGAAATGTACTATATTTCTAAATATGCTATTGCTACACTTAATGGCAAAAATTGCACTGGTCTGCTGGACTTGGTTGAACAAAAATAAACAATATTGTGTTGCTTAAGCTTATGTATTCAGTCATTATTCAATGGTATACTAAAAATCCATGTGAAAAAAATTACTTCTCACTGTTTATTATTAATATTTATGGAATTAAAATGCGATTAATTTCGATTAATTAATTAATTAATTACAAAGCCTGTAATTAATTAGATTAATATTTTTTAATCGAGTCCCGGCCCTAATATATATATATATATATATATATATATATATATATATATATATATATATATATATATATATATAGCCAGTAGCCAGTTAGCTTAGCTTAGCACAAAGACTGTAAACAGGAGAAACAGCTAGCCTGGCTCTGTCCAAAGGTAACACAATCTACTTACCAGCACTTCTCCCCAAATAACACAATACATTGTTTGTTTAGTCCGTACAAAAACCAGTGTAAAAGAAACGTGACAATACTCTGTTTTACGGGTGGTTACTGAATGTTCCAGTCTTATGTCCAGGACCAGTAACCTCCTGGCCATGAAATACTTTTATTTTTGTGTCTAACTAAACTTAAAATCCTTATTCCACAATGTCTGACATCATTACATATATATTACATTTTTTATATATATATATATATATATATATATATATATATATATATATATATATACATATATACATATACACAGAGTACTGTGCAAAAGTCTTAGGCAGGTGTGAAAAAAATGCTGGAAACTAAGAATGCTTTCAAAAATATAAATTGTTTATTTTGATCAATTTACAAAATGCAAACTGAGCAACCAAAAAAACATCTAAATCACATCAATATTTGGTGTTACCACCCTTTGCCTTAAAACCAGCATCAATTCTTATAGGTACGCTTGCAAAAAGTCAGGGAACGTTGAGGATCGTAGGCGCAGTGGTCAGCCAAGGAAAGTGCAGCAGATGAAAAACACATCAAGCTTATTTCCCTTCGAAATCGGAAGATGTCCAGCATCATCCTGCCATCAGCTCAGAACTGGCAGAAACCAGTGGGACCCAGGTACATCCATCTACTGTCCGGAGAAGTCTGGCCAGAAGTGGTCTTCATGGAAGAGTTGCAGCCAAAAAGCCATACCTCCGACATAAAAACGAGCCAAGCGACTCAACTATGCACAAAAACATAGGAACTGGGGTGCAGAAAAATGCCTTTTTTAAATATTTGGCTGTAGCAGAAGGTAGGTTGTTCGCCGAAGGGCTGGAGAGCGGTACAATAATGAGTGTCTGCAGGCAACAGTGAAGCATGGTGGAGGTTCCTTGCAAGTTTGGGGCTGCATTTCTGCAAATGGAGCTGGAGATTTGGTCAGGATTAATGGTGTCCTCAATGCTGAGAAATAGAGGCAGATACTTTTCCATCATGCAATACCATCAGGGAGGCGTATGATTGGCCCCAAATTTATTCTGCAGCAGGACAACGACTCCAAACATACAGCCAAGGTTATAAAGATCTATCTTCAGGGTAAAGAAGAACAAGAAGTCCTGGAAGTGATGGCATGGCCCCCACAGAGCCCTGATCTCAGCATCATCGAGTCTTTCTGGGATAACCTGAAGAGACAGAAAGATTTGAGGAAGCCTACATCCACAGAAGATCTGTGGTTAGTTCTCCAAGATGTTTGGAACAACCTACCAGCCGAGTTCCTTCAAAAACTTTGTGCAAGTGTACCTAGAAGAATTGATGCTGTCTTAAAGGCAAAGGGTGGTCACACCAAATATTGATTTGATTTAGATTTCTCTTCTGTTCATTCACTGCATTTTGTTAATTGATGAAAATAAACTATTAACACTTCCATATTTAAAAGCATTCTTAGTTTACAGCATTTTTTCATACCGGCTTAAACTTTTGCACAGTAATGTATATGTTCTATTTTGGCTTGTTCCAGCTCTTTATGTGATGTTTAAACGGAGTGAAATATTCAAACCCAATACTACATGTTTGTGGCTGCAGCATCCCATCAAAGTATTTTAGATGTGCATCTTGTGCATCATTTCATATAGCCCACTGTCTTCCAAAACCTTGCCTGAAATAGTCTTTTGTATCTTATGTAATGTCTTAAGCATAAATGGTCTTTGGGATTGCCTTTTTCCATCTGCAAAACATCTCCAGACTTCGCCCTGCTTTAACACACGGAAGTCTTAGTCAGTGTTTTGGTCACATCACACGTTGACTGCTGCACTGTGATCCTGGCAGGCATCCCCCACAAACTTGTTCACCGACTACAACTCATCCAGAACTCTGCAGCACAGATTATTACACTGAACATGTCACACCCCTGCTGATTCAATTACTTTGGCTCGCTGTGTCACAATGCATTAACTTCTTAGGAATATTTTAAGTTATCCCTAATCTTTACCCTGCTTATCTCACAGACCTTCAGACCGCGTTCAGACAGCCTGAGCCGGCCGTCACACAGTCCGGCAAAAACGCAGGTATTTCCATTCATTTTGAATGGGGGTAGTGCGTTTAAGCTGCTGTGGTTTGCTGCAGGGGGGTGGGGGGGGACACGCAAAAAAAACGCAGCGGGCCTGTGGCAAAAACTGAGACCGACACAACGTTTAGAGAAACGCAACCCCCACGTCACGCTGCGGTGGCCAATCATGTAACCAGAGATCAGACTTGTCAGTCTGTTTTGAGCTATGGTTTGAAGCGGTGTGAGAGTTCCGTACAGTAAACAGGAAACATCACTGCCTTTATCGCTGCCACAGGAACATTTTAAAACACAATGAGGTCCAGACCAGCTATTCAATGATGAAGGTATGTTAAGTTTTGAAGACCTGAGAGCTAGCTTTGAGGTCCCTATGACATCCTTCTTCCTTTATCTTAGCTTAAGATTGGCCCTTAAATGTTATGGAGTACCATGGGGGAACAGTCTTGAGATGCACCCAATCATTAAATGGCTTGTTGATTCTCCTGTGGGAGGATTAGTGTCCAGGATTTATGCTAAACTGATGCAAGTATCCGTAGGAGAACTCCCAATACTAAAGAAATGGGAGCGAGAGCTGAGCTCGGAGGGGAACATAATTAATTGGGAGACAGTTTGGGACAACATTTCCCACTGTTCCAAGAACCCAAATCACCAGCAGATCCACTTCAACATATGTCATAGGACATATTGGACTCCTCAGAAGAGCTACGTCTCTAAAGCCATTCCTACTCCCTATTGCACGTTCTGTCAACCTGAACAAACTGGAACTTTCTTGCACATGGTCTGGGAGTGCAGGTGCATCAAATAATATCTGATGTGATAGGATGTCGACTTCCTACTGACCCGATTGTTTTGTTACTTAATGACTCTAAATTACATCTGCTTGGGAGACAGAAGAAAATTTGGCTAGCTGGATCAACCGCGACCAAGAAAATGATAGCTCAGCGCTGGCTTTCCCCACACTCGCTTTGTATAAAACAGTGGTTGGCATATTTTCTGGACATAGTTAGGCTTGAGCTCTCTACAGCAAGGATTAACAAAACCGAGTCATCTTCTATAGACCTATAGCATGGTGCAGCAGCACAGGTATCAGTCCTAATGACCTCCGCATCACAGGAAGTAGAGGAGAGGGACTAGGCAAGGTGTGATCTCTGTTTGTGTGTATTGTTTTTTTTGTTTTTTTCTCGAGACTGCAGAGGGTGGGGGGGTGGGAGGCTTTTTGTTCTTGTTCAATTGTATTTGTATGTTCTGTATGTTCTAAATATAAAAAACACAATAAAAAATGTGTCTAAAAGAAACAAAACACGATAATGTAGGGCTGCACGATATGACTTAAAATCAAAATCACAATTAATTGCACATTCTACCTCGATAACGACAAATGAACAATAATTAATCACGTTTTTCTAAATCATCTTTTCTGAAGCCCAAATTTTTTCAAACGACGGACGCTGCGTTTTTTTTTGTTTTTTGGGCCCGAGTTGCTCACTTGACTCGGTCTCTGTGTTTGAGTTATCCTCCGTTATGGTTACCATGCGGCTGACTGGTCCAGGCAAAGTCACGTGACTACACACGCGGTAGAATGTTTGTTTTTAAGGAGAAAGTAGGCCTATCAACAGGTATAAATTATCGAAATTATCGTCATGGGAAAAATACGTCGATAACAGCATCAGAATTTTGATGTCAATACATTTTCGATAAATTGTCCAGCCCTACGTTGAGGGTAATAAAACGAAACACAAGCACTGTACTGCGCGGGAGTTTGAGTAACAGCGGAATGTTTCCAACAAAGCACTCGCTATGTCTCGCTCGTCTCTTTTCTCTCTCTCTCTCTCTCTCTCTCTCTCTCTCTCTCTCTCTCTCTCTCTCTCTCTCTCCTGTGAAATAACGCTGCTTTCAAGTGCGGTCGGAAACGTAAAAATCTATAAACGATGTGATGGAAATCGGTGATTTTGAACTTTAAAGTCTCCTTGTGCTAAATTGGGGGGGTTAAAGAACACAACAGGACATCACGCAAATGGGCCGTTTCATTGACACCCCACCCCACCCACCCCCGCGGCAGCCCCTCCCACTTCCTACGGTCTTCATCTGCAGGTCTGGCACTACCAGCCATCGACCTCACACACCACAATCGGAGGTGCCAGGGCCTTCTTTTATGCTTCACCCAAACTCACTTCCCATTTAATACTGATTAAAAATCATTACTAATATATGCTCTGTTGCTTATTGAATGTTCCATGACTGATCTTATGTGATGTAAGATAACCTTGAGTGCCGTGAAAGGCGCCATTAACTAAATTGTGTTATTACTTATTATGAGTTTATAATAACTGACCCCAAGCAGGCCAGTTACTTGTTAAGGATGCCCTCCTCTGTAACCATCCTCTCCCATCTGTCATTCCCTCTCGTTTCCTCTTTCTCTGCACTGAACAAATGCGTGCATGTGTGTATGTGTTTCTAAAGAATGTGTGTCAGTGTGCATCTTTCCGTGGCAGCATTCCAGTAAAACTGAGCCAGTGAGGGGTCTCTGTCTCACATCCCTCTTCAATCAAACACAAACACACACGTCCGGCCAGCCTGGCCCACGCTATCTTTCCCTGCCTCCTAGTGCCAGATGCACACACCCTGTGCTCTCCCTCTTCTCCTCCTCTTCCAACATTCCTCCGCTGCCTCCTCTCTCTCCTCTGCTTGCTTTTCCTCCCCCCACCTCCCCTCCGGTTCAGCACCCCTGTGCATCACATTGTCTCCCGGCTCTTCATCTTTCTCCACTTCCTGTGTCCTGCTCCTTGTGCCCCCTACAACCCCCTCCTCCTTCCTACCCCGCTTCTCTGGGCTTCTCTCTCTCTCCTCGCGACGTGACTTTTAGCACAGACAGTGGGGCCGCTGCCAGTAAACTGGGGCAGAACTGGCTGAAGATGTGCACTCGCTCGCTGTGGTGTCCATGTACAAGGCTGACTGTGACATACGCAAGCGGACAAAGACAGATGTGGTTCACAGCAACTCTGTCTTTGCTTCTGCTATCTCATGTAAAAGCCACGGGCGAAAGATTTTAAGGAATAGGTCAGCATTGTTCACTTTCTTGCCATGGATAACGATACTACTCCTGCATCCTTTAAATATACAGTACAGGCCAAAAGTTTGGACACACCTTCTCATTCAATGTGTTTCTTTATTTTCATGACTATTTATATTGTAGATTCTCACTGAAGGCATCAAAACTATGAATGAACACATATGGAATTATGTACTTAAAAAAGTGTGAAATCATTTAAATTTTAGATTCCTCAAAGTAGCCACCCTTTACTTTTTTTGATAACTCTGCAAACCCTTGGTGTTCTCTCAATGAGCTTCATGAGGTAGTCACCTGAAATGGTTTTCATTTCACAGGTGTGCTTTGTCAGGGTTAATTAGTGGAATTTAATAAAAAAGCAAAGGGTGGCTACTATGAAGAATCTAAAATAAAAAGTACATAAATAAAGTACATAATTCCATATGTGTTCATTCATAGTTTTGATGCCTTCAGTGAGAATCTACAATTTAAATAGTCATAAAAATAAAAAGGAAACGCATTGAATGAGAAAGTGTGTCCAAACTTTTGGCCTGTACTTTATAGCGGGATAGTTCCTTTACCTTCGCATAAAGACTGGAAACAGGGAGACACCGTAAGCCTGGCTCTGTCTGAAGGTGACAACATCTGCATACCAGTGCCTAAATACCACATTATTTCTCATGTGTTTAGCCAAAGTATAAAAGTGGGAATTTTTTGGCCAAGAAATAGTCTTGCACTTAATCCTCAGTAAAACCACCATTTGTAATACACTTTGGTTTTTGTACGGATTAAACCAAGCCAAATTGTAAATAACTAGTGAGTTGTTGTTTTTTCAACCCAACTGAACACATATGGGAGATTTTTGAGCAATGTATTAGCCGGCATTCTCTGCCACTGTCATTAAAACATCAAATGAGAGAATATTGTATAATCACTTATACAATGAAGTTCTCATGGTGACCCAAACCTTACTTACTGTAGACAATAATGTTTTTTTATTTCATTTGTCACCCATCCTAATTTGCTTTTATTTCCAATATGCCACCAAGCTTCACTGGACAACAACATGCTTTCAATACTTCACAATATACATTTCCCACTTTGTCTTACACATAATGCAGTTGTTTTGTTTCCCGACCCAAATTTCTCCACTCAACACAACTAACAATATCACTAGCTGACAGCAGTTGTGCTCAAGACTCAGCTGGGAAACACTTTTTATTTTTTATTTTTTATTTTTGTAACGTGATCGTGGGAATGAAAGAAGGATCCGATTTGCCTGAAGAGAGCAATAGAGAGAGAGAAAGACATAAAGAGGAGGGGAGACAAGCTGCAGCTGGTACAGGAAGTAAGGGTGATGCCAGTGGAGTGTGGAGGGCATGAGAGCAATCCACAGAGCGTTCTCACAGGAGACACCAGAGCTCAGCAACCCACACACACACGCATGCATGCACGCACGCACACACACACACACACACACACACACACACACACACACAGTGGCACAGTGAAGTGCGTGATTGTCCAGACATGTTGTTGTGTGTCTGCGTGTGTGTAAGTGTGTGTGTTTTTTTGCAAGTGTTATCAGGAGGTTGAAGATGGAGACCGAAAACGTTGGACCATCCCTCGCTCTCTGTGTTTACACTCCGTCCAAACAGCAGACCAGCCACTGAGGCTAATGGGGCTCTAATCTCAAGCTGGATGACACACACATGTTGTCTTCTGAGCTTCCCAAACAGACCAGAAACCTCTCTGTGCCACATGTGCATTTACAACATACTCTCCCCGTACTTTTTATACCTTTTTAACTGTATGTAATGCAGTTGGCGCACATGGAAATTACTTTTTTTTTTTTACCCATATGGGGAGCAATTTTCACACATAAATTAACAGATTTACACAAGCGTCCGCTCCCGAACAGAGATAGAGAGATGAACAAACCTGCAGAAAACAACACCCTTGCTTTCTCACCTTTAGGGTGTTATCTATACCCATCCACTGCGCACGCACGCACACACACACACACACACACACACACACACACACACACACACACACACACACACACACACACACACACACACACACACACACACACAAAGTGAAAGTGATGAGGCACTTGGTAATTTATTACCCTTGTCAAACTGAACAGAATACTAATGGACTGCCTTTAGGTTTTGTAACTCCATGCTAAGGTTATGGACACCCTGTTTTTAACAGCTCAGTGACTTTCTCTTTTCTGTGACACAAGGAAATACACACACACACACACACACACACACACACACATTTGTGCCCAGGCTCAGTCTTTGTTCTGAGAATGCATCACCAAATACAATAGCGTCGAAGTTCCAGCAGCAGATCCGACAGTCTCACCTTCACACTTTGTGTCATACAGAGAACACCTCTCACTGCCAGCGCTCTCACATGATGTCACGCTCAGTAAACGAAAGGTCGCACTACTTCTGTAGGCCTTACAACTCACAGGGCCTATATGTGTCTCTTACACAAAATTACACTCTCACCTTCTGAACTGCAATTGTTTGCATGCCAACTCATTAGTCTGTTCAACTCTTTCCGCTTCAGGCATGTAGTGTCTCTCTACCTTTTCCCTAATAGATAGAGATCTCATTACTTCTAATGTTTTGTGTGTGTGTGTGTGTGTGTGTGTGTGTGTGTGTGTGTGTGTGTGTGTGTGTGTGTGTGTGTGTGTGTGTGTGTGTGTGCGTGTGTGTGTGTCACCCAGCCAGGCTGGCCGTCAGCCTCTCTCCCCCAAGGCCATGCAAGTTTGTCCAGGCTTGTCTGGCCGCTGCACTCCTCTGTGCTGGATGTGCAAACTTGATGATGTAAAGCCCCTGTTTGGTTAAGTGTGTTTGCTTCTCCCTCTTGCTTCCAGCAACTGTGAATGACATATTCATGAACCTCTTATGCCAGTTTCTATTATCATGTGGGCTAGTATTTTAACACCAAGTTTCTGGAAAGTTTAGCTCCTACTCGAGGTCGGTTTATAGTAGGGCTGTCCTCAACTAAAGAAATTCTTAGTCGACTAACACTTATACAATTTTGTCAACTAATCGATTAGTTGATTTAATTGACAGAGCTGTGCGCTTTGAGAGGTGGTTAAGACTAGAAAAGCACAATATAAATGTAGTTAATTAACCATCTGTAAAACTGAGTTTCTCCACAATTAATCCTGCAAAAGCACCACTTTAAATCTTGTGTTTACCATAAATGTGCTCAGAAGTTTCTTGGAAATAAGTAATTAAGCATGAATAAGCATAAAAAAATGACTAATCGACTAAAGAAATCTTAGTCGACTAAGACCAAAACGACCGATTAGTTGACTAAACAACTAAGAGGTGGCAGCCCTAGTTTATAGGTTTTTTGGCGTCCTGGTGTGCAAAAGGCTATGCTGTTTTTACACTTGTACACATGTTTCTTTAATATTTGATTTGCATGTTTCTGATAGTATAAGTCTAAGTCTAAGTATGTGCAGCAGCAGAAAGACTCTGCATTGTGTGAGCTGAGAGAAACAGGATGGGTGGATTTGTCAGTGCAGGTGCCCACATGTTAGTCAATCTGCTGGCAGGAAATTGCACTGGCATAGACACACAAACACACACACATTGCCCACAATATACACCCAATTTGTCACCCGGGCCCTTTCAGCAGCTGAAGCAATACTTCCTCCTCTTACTTCTCTTGACCCTGCTCTGCTTCTCACACCGTCCTCAGCTCTCTGAAAATATGATTTCATCTTTGTGACATAGCCAAACCACCCAGCACCATTTTAATCCTCCTAATCCCTCACAACAGCACATTAAGTCACCATTAAGCTTTACAGTTGACTCCACTTTGACTTAAGTGTTTATTGTCAAATTAAAAACTGTACAAGCCCTTTACATATACGATTTAATCATTCTTTTAAAGTTTTGTCTGCCAGTAAAGATAGACCAGCACTTCCTGCAATGAGAAACCCTCCCATCTTATATTTACGTGACATTTAAGCAGGCATGATGAAGTTGAAGTTTCTACTTTACCTTGAAGTGAGACTATGTACGTTTTGAACAGCGGCAACAAGTGAAAGTGACCAGAGGATGACGCACAAAAAAGGATTCTCTTCCATCACTTGCTTTAAAGCCGTCCTTGTCTGTGACGATGCTTAAATGTTGTGTTCCAGGAACACCAGGAAACTGACAAGTCAGTTACGCAGCAGCGTAAAAAATCTTACCAACATCAGCTAGCATTAGCCGCCGTAAGCTACTAGTCATACCAGACTAAGTAAGGCTGTAGGAGCAAAATTCCGTCAGGTATGCGAATAGAACAGCGGTGCATTGCTCGTTACTTTAAACAACATCAATTAACTCTGCATTTCCACCCACACACAGCGCTACATATAGTTTCAGAATCTATCAGCTTATTCTTTTTGGTTTTCCAGCTACCGATAACTCTCATTTCCAGCCACAGAAGGCGACTGTGTTTTGACAACAACAAAGCAAAGCAGCTCTCAACTGTTGGTTTGTAAAATCTGTTTATGAATATGTTATTGCTTATTTCAAAAATTATATTGTCTCACTTGAACATGTTGTCGGTGGAGGCTAGCGATATTGAAAACTGTTTTCAAAGCTCTAAACATAGTTTACATACTGTGCATGTACAAAAGGAATACATTGTTTTGGAAGCACATGCTGCTACATGTATTGCACCTTAACATATCTCATGAAAGAAACCTGTAAAAACACTTTATTCTACAAGGCTGTTTAAATGGGCCTCATAAGATTTTTTTTTTGTTCTAAAGAAATCCAAGCACAGGTTTTATGGTTGCTTTTGTCTTCACATCTACCCCAGCAGGTGAACTAGGTTGGGTATGAGGGCAAAGTCATAACTCTGATACATTACCTAACTATGTGCATACTTGGCCGTACAGCTCAGCTGCATTATATCTCCACGTTTTTCAACTTGTCAAAAGCAGAACTAGCCATAACACCAGAGTATCACCAGGGAGTAAGGCTGGGAAACAAATTCACAGAAAGTGGGAGAGGGAGAGAGTACCATATGTGGGTGAGAAACATGTTCTCATACAGGCTGTTTTTCTTTTGTTTCAGCTGCGCGGCCCCACCTTAAATGAGGACAGGGAGCAAGGGAGCACACTGGACAGCGGAGGGGAGAGGTAGATGGGAATTCATTGAAGAATTGGGCATAATGTGCTCTGGGCAGTCCCCGATCCAGCTGTTTTCCATTCGGTGGGAGTCCAAGCAGTGAAATGTAGCAGGGGTGGGATGGACAGGCAGACAAAGAAGTGTAGAAGAAGAGGAACAAGACTGTAAAACATTGTGTGAGACACAACATGTAAAGGTCATGAAGATGGCCATTCAAGTGGCCTGGTGTGTCCTTTTTCTTTCTCTTCATGCTTTCTTCTGTCTCTGGCAAACTAAGTAGAACAGTGGGCTCCAAAAGACACTCCCTTTAAAGGATTGAGACTTGTTTTTAGATGTATCAGTGTTTGCTTTTGTTGTTAACCTACATCTTTTTAGCCTTATTAAATGCTCCACATTGTATACACAAAACTTCCTCTCTGCAATGTCTCCTAAACCTCTGGCCTATGGCCCCAACCTAGTACAAATTACCCGAAAAAAGCACATTACTTTTCAAAATATACTGTGTTTTGTAGTGGCTTCATAGCCATGTTCATCCAAGACTCTCTCAAAAACTTTGGACACATTCAATAGGTCAAGTAATGGTCAATCGTAGCTATTGTGCTAATTATAATCAGCCTACTTAACCTGCAAAGAATATGCAGAGCTAAAAGATATGGAGTTGTGCTCCTATGCATTGAGCAGGGAGCCATTTACACTAATTGATACTGTACAACACACATGGGCGAAGTTCTAATTGTCCACACATATTAATGTACATTTTGTGTTACTGTAATTCATATTCAGCATAAAACAGTGACTGAAACTATTTTTTAAATGTTAAAGTTCGTGACCGTTTCACACTTCTACAGAAACTTGTGTGACTAATGGTTTCTTTTTTCAAATGATGACATAATATTGAAAGTTGCATTAGGAGCCTCCAGGGATGTTTTTCTACACTTTCTGGAATTGAAGAGAAGTTGGGGAAATCCAGAAATAGTCAAAGCCTTTTTTTAAAGACCTATTATGCTTTTACCATGTTTACTGTCCTATCTATTCTGTTACAATGATATCGGATTAGGGCTGGGCGATAGGGAGAAAATCAGATATCACGATATTCTTAACCAAATACCTCCTGGCGGCGATATTCTAGGGTTGACAATTGGTGCTTTAACAAAAAATCTTCACACTTAGATTTTAGATAAATAATCATCAGTAATGTGGACATAATGTCTAAGTGGGCAAAAGGCAAATAATAGAACCGCTAGAACAGTCTGGTAAGTTCAGAAAAGTACATCACTTTACTGTAATGCAGCCTTTAAAACCAGGAAAAGACAACATGTATGTCATATCACGATATCCAAAATCTAAGACAATATCTAGTTTCATATAGAGATGGTCCAATACCGATTCCAGTATCGGTATCCACTCTGATACTGCCTAAAACGCTGGTATCGGTATCGGGAAGTACTGGAGTTTATGCACCGATCCAATATCACGTAATAAAGCCCTAAAGAAAATCTATGTTAAAGTAGTTTATGGTATTTTTCCGTTATAACGGACTGTCAAACTGGATAATAAAAGAAAGTTCTGTGGCATTCATTGTTTGTGTTTGTTCATGTTTCACAAAGAGTTTAACCTGAGCCAGGCCGACAACAAAGATAGAAATAATATCACATCCATACAGGGATAGTAGTATACAGTTGTTAAAACATAATAAAATATATGACACGCTGGTATCGGATCGGTACTCGGTATCGGGCGATACGCATGTTCAGGTATCGGAATCGGTTTCGGGAAGCAAAAAATGGTATCGGGCCATCTAGTCTCCTATCACGATATCGATATAATATCGATATATTGCCCAGCCCTATATCGGATGTAACAAACATGGCCAAAGCTTTAAATAATGAGGTAAACATATTTAAAAGAAGTCCCTGTGAGCCAAAACTTCAGATTTCACACTGTTCTGAACGCTCTGGTTTCAGCAGTTTTTTTCTAGTCCTGGCGCAGAATGACGCCATACCGTGCCGGTTGTCAGGTTGGGATGGTGATTGGGTCAGACAAACACAGGACTTTCACTTAGGACACCAGGGTTTAAGTCCGTTTTAGTCAGAAGCCTTTATTTGTGATTTTTCACGGAATGGTGAAACAAGGTACAGGGTCTGGTACAGTCCCGTTATATAATAATAATAATAATAATAATAATAATACATTTTATTTATATAGCGCTTTACATGGTACTGAAAGACACTTTACAGTAAAAAGTATGGACTTAGACAGCGAGAGAAGAGCACAGATGCGGAGACTCTGTAGACCCAGAAACGCTGACCAATCAGAGCAGACCAGACCGTTTCGGGAGTAGGGCTTAAAGGTCCAGTGTGTAACGTTTTTAGTTGTTCATTACCAAAATCTGTGTTGCCCGTTCACAAACTTGTCCTTTTTCATGAATATTTACCACCAACCATTGATTCCAAGTATTCCTTTTGGCTTGAAATTTAACATTTACATTCACATGAACTGGGGTAGACGCTCCATATTCATGCGCCATCTTATAATACGTTAACCGGTAAGGGACATCAGGACATACTGCTCCACCTTTCACATTTTCGCTGTCACGTGATAAACTCACAGGTGCTGCTAATGGGTATCGTAGCTTCCCGGCCCCCGGCAAGTTTGAAGAAGGAAACATGGAGGACCACACGTATTCAAAATCCAAATTTCAGGAACAGGAGTCTTCTTCTTCGCCCAGAAAAAGAAAAGGATATTGAAAAGAGCAAGAGACCGGCTTTTTGAAGCGTGAAGGCTACCGTAGCTGTAATACGTACTTTGAACTGCGTGGTGCAATAGAGTTGATTGCGATATATGATCTCAACGCTAGATGGGAGAAATTCCTACACATTGGACCTTTTAAAGTGAAAGACGCGCCAGCAGAGCGTCTCAGACAGATGGTGAATACAGGCACAGCAGCCATGGGCAGTATGTGAAGAAGAAAAAACCAGTCACTGCAGGTCGTCTATGTGCGCAGACATCAGAGTCCCTCAGAGTTTTAATGACTCTGCAGTTAACACCTTTGCCCTTCTCATGTCCCATCTACTACCTCTGAAGCCCCTGGTTACGCAAACTTCCAGTCCACTGGAAACCCACTGATTGGCCATCTCATCTATGGAGGTTTTTTATTCCTATGAAAAAGGTCTCACCGAGCATACATGGCTCACATCCTGAAAAGTCCATTGCACTATCCCTGGGCAAAACACAGACAGACATATATTACCAGGCCAACCCAGGGCACTCAGTGCCCGACACCAGACACCTCAGACCTTTGCCATTTAATATATGATGTCCCTGAGTGGCAGAGAGGGCAAGAGAGCAGGGTGTAGGCAGGCCTTCTGCCAGAAGGAGTCCTTGTCTCTCAGTATGAGCAGTGGGCACTCAGGTTTTTGACTACTGCCCCTGAAATGAAGATACGAGTGCAGTGCCGTTCAAAACATTCCTATTTGGAACGGGCCGATTGCTGTATTGCTGCTTGTAGCTTTCCATATTTCTATACTACTGGATTTTTGTACCATGAAAAAAGACCCTCAAGGCACTTAATATGCAACTTAACTGTATACTACTGACCTACTGTGTAGGCTACTTCTACTTCATAGGAAAACATTGTACTACTTAGTAGACAGCAATCTGTTTTCGGCGTGTGTGCTGCGTGTGATGTGACGTCTTTTGCGCATGCAGGATCGTTTGAAAGACAAACATACCTACATACATAAATACATATATACACACAGAGGTTTCTCGATTTATAGTTAGATTAAAGGAATATTTACTTTGGTCTTTTTTTAGCTATCATTTCTATCGAGCACAGCAGCATCCCTACTGGGGCTGCACGATATGTAGAAAATATGCGATAACGTTTGCTGAATATCGCGATAACGATATTACTTGCGATAAATAAACAGATATTAAAGTGTACTCAGGTCTGCATTTCTGCTGCTTTCAGTATTCTGCTCAAATACAACAAATTGGTTGTTGAATTTTAAACAAACGAAAGCTAATCATTTCCACCATATTTTTATTGAACAAATTGAACATTGAATTGAGTATAAAAGCCACCACTAAAAAAAGAATGAAAGTTTCTTTTTAAAGTGCAGTTTTCTGCTGATATTTTCTTTCAACTAACACAAAAAATCTCTGAGCAGCTATCACGATATATTGTGCAGCCCTAATCCCTACAAAGTCCAACAGGGCAAACATCACAAGCAGTCACACATTTTAAACCGGTCTTATACTAACTCCCAGTGTAGTCAAACTCTTTTGGAAGAGAGAATCAAAACGAATTGTTGTAAACTTCCATCACAGTTTATAGATTGATATTCCGGTTCATCTTTGACCTGCTGTACTTAGTAACACGTGCAATTTTCTTGTGCAGCGAGGGATTATTACCAACATGATCAACTTTTAGTTTGTGGCTGTGTTCAGACCAACGGTAACCCTTATTCATTTGTACTAGTGCAGTGCCCGTTCAAAACGTGCCTTCGGAACAGGCCGATTGCTTGGCCCCCGGTAGTGATGCTTGCAGCTTTCTTGAGAACTGCTCATCCAAACAACTTCACACTCGACACTGCACTTCCTTGGGTCCTGAGCAATAAAACTTCCAAGACATAGTTGCGTCCCCTATAGCACTGGTTCTCAAACTTTTTTCAATAATGTACCCCTTTTGAATTGTTTCTTCAAGCCAAGTACCCCCTGACCAGCGCTAATCATTTTCGGTATAAAAAAAAACAGTACAGCGCTGTCAGCGATAGATTTACTAAACTACAGCCTTGTATCTGAAAAAAACAGAAAAGAGAAGAGAAAAAGAGACAAAAACTGTAAAGAAGACAAAAACTTGGAAAAAGACGGTAGAAAGAAGGAAGGAAGTAAGGCAAGAATAGGTCAAAATAGTATCAAAAACTTCAAAAACAGTGACATAAGAAGAAAAAAAGCAAGAAACTTGTAAAATGTAGAAGGACAGTCGAAGGAAGGATAGATTAGGTCCAAAGAAGGCGACACAAATGTCACATTTTTGGTAGAAAAAAAAAATGTCTACATAAAGAGGAACAATGTTCTGGACAACAGCCTTGTTACATATCTCACGTACCCTCTGCAGTCCTCCAGAGTACCCCTAGGGGTACACGTACCCCTATTTGAGAAACACTGCCCTATAGTATAGTATACCCGTCATTTTTGGTAACCGCTAGAAAAAAGGTGACTGTGAGCCGGGTACCGGTCAACATGAACAGGTCAGAACAGCCTGCAGCAATGCACCCGCCAAGTGTGTTGATAGGATGAACGGTTGTCGAGACAATCGAAGGACAGACTGACAAAGACTCTCCCACTGTAGCTGGATGAGGGCAGCGTATTGATGCAGCAGCTCTGTCAAAAAAACTAAAAAGCCAGGTAATCCGGCAAAGAAGTTTATCCAGGCTCATCGCCGCATAAGCCATTTAAATAACCTGTATGCATGCAAACTTTACTGGAAGTGGACTTTTACAAATTTGTAAGTTAAATGGTTGCCGCAGTGATAACTTCCCAGAGATGTAAAATCCCATCTCAAAGTATAAACAGCTGTGCAGCCTTTTGGCATTTGATGAGCTTTTTCAACATGTTACTTAAAGTGGACTTCCCGGGTCGTATTTTAATGTCACACCAGTACCTGAAGCAACACGCTCCCACAAACGCCGCCCTTTGCAACAAAAGAAATTCACGCAAGGCTTTTGGCTTGTTTACAACCTGTCTGATCATCCTGTGTTTCTTGCCCCATTGGACTTCACACTGGTGATGTCAGTGATGTTCCCTGATCTCTGCGATACATTTCGAGAGCATAATGTTCTCATAAGCGATAGAAAAGATCATGACAAGTTAATTCCTGACCTTGGAACACTTACTAGCTTGAAAGCTCTGGAAAAAGCTAGTAAGTGGACTTTGGGTTTTGATAATAGATACAGTATGATAGCCACAACTGAGGAAATAGCCCACATTCGATTAAACTGGAATTTTCCTTTAACTTAGAGAAACCTAAGGCTGCGTTCCAGGTTTAGGAAACAGAATGACCTGAGACATGTTGATGAACGTCATGCCGCTCCTTTTGTTTTCACCTTGTGCTCAAACGGCATGAAGCCGACGATGTCTTTAATTACACCTGGTGAATGTGATCGCTCTCAGGGAGCACCTCGAGTTCACGAGCGTTGATGATTTGCAGCACCTGTGAAAGGAAATGCTAATTTGTTTTAATGTCAAGACATAATTTGTGGCAAAATGCTTGATTCATATCAAACATCTGGAAGGCACGTTGATTTCTCATGTGCGGGTGATAATAAGGTGGTTTTCACACAGTGGAAAAATGTGTGTGTGTGTGTGTGTGCGTGTGTGTGTGTGTGTGTGTGTGTGTGTGTGTGCGCGCGTGTGTGTGCGCGTGTGTGTGTGTGCGCGCGCCTGGCTGGTTTTGCTCCTGCTGACAGAGTAATGGATCTGTTCATTGTTGCATGTGGACTGTGTGTGATGTATGAGATTCATTTGAAATTCTCTGTCTTAAATGAGGCACTCTCATGTCTCCGTACGGGAGGATATAGACTTGTGAAGGCGAATGTATTATAGGAGAATGAACAGAAGTCGCTAGTTTTTTGCGGTCATCATTGGTGTGAAATGATGCTTGATCGTGGTCTTTTGTCTCACATTTTTCCTTTTTATGTGAAACCCATATCACGCGCAATAAATGTGTCAAAAACACAAATGGTTGCTGTGCTGCTCTAATACTTTTGATGTGGCAGTTTTTGAAATGGGGTGATTCTAGTGTAATTAAATTCCAAGAAAATATCAATTTAATTGTATCTGAAAAGAAGTTCAGTGGAATGTGTGTCTAGTAGAAATGTATGATGTATAATTATGCATTATGGAATTTATTATGCATAATAATTTGTATTTGAATTGGACGTGCAAAAGACCACTAAATGAATGAAATAATGACACATTTTCTTGTAAATCCGTTATGCAATTCACTTTATTGCCAAGTTGATTTTGAGTATAGTAACAAACAAAACAAACATGACATTTTTTCACTTTGGCTTTTAAAAAAATAAAAGCCTTATCACCATGATTTTATCAAGACACCATCATTTAAAAAAAAACAATTGAAATTTACAGAAAAATTAACTATAAAACATTTTGACATGCAATAAATACATTCATTTCACTAAAGCAAAGTATGATCAATATTGACAATGAAATGCAGAAAATGCAAAAATACTGTTTGGTTTTGATGTATTGCTTTAATTGCTATGTATAAACTCTTGTAAAACCACAAGAGGAAACACTGGACATTATCGACGTTTCATGGAGTTCTGCTTCATGCCTGCTGAAATAAGATCCTGTCTTCCACTAAAAAAAAAAAAAGCTCATTTCCATTGTAAATTTACGATGTATGTATTCTGACATGTGTATATATATTTTTCCATCTATCCGCAGCTACTACTGTCTGCGTGGCAGTCCGTGTTACTGCTGAACTCTTATCCGTAAACCACAACCAGTCGGGTACAACCACCTCAAAACGTCACAGTGATCTTTATTAGATCATAATCCATCATCTCTACACTTTTTGCAAAAGCAGAATAGATTTGTGTGTGTGTGTGTGTGTGTGTGTGTGTGTGTGTGTGTGTGTGTGTGTGTGTGTGTGTGTGTGTGTGTGTGTGTGTGTGTGTGTGTGTGTGTGTGTGTGTGTGTGTGTGTGTGTGTGTGTGTGTGTGTGTGTGGACCCTGAGGCTCTGTAATATTTTGGCACAGGTTTTAGTGTGTTGGGTGGAAGCCGTCAGTGGAATCACCTTTTCTTTAATAATGGCTTTTTCTACAAGAAGCGACACTCCAAACGGAGCAGGGAAACCTAATTTAATCTGACCTAATCTGGAGCAGCAGTCTGCCTTCCAGCTGTGCGTGCGTGCGTGCGTGCGTGTGTGCGTGCGTCTAGCGATATACAATCAAATGTTCTCCTTGACCAACTCTCGCTCTTTCAAATTCCTGCATGTCTTGTCCTTGCTCTTTGTTTGTCTTTGTTTGTACACTGTAAACTAAAAGATTCAAGCCAAAGTCCACTTAGTCTGTCTTGTATTCGTTTAAGGTAGAGACAGAAACAGAGGTCCAAGATAAACGGATGGAAGAAGACACAGGCAGCCAGAAACCCCTCCCCCTTCCCTATTAAACTACAAAGAGCCTACTGTGGGTCGTGGCTGATTGGGTGATAATTGTTAGGCCTGGGAAAAGGATGACATCTCTGAGGGCACCCTGACATGTACATTAACATTTAAAAACAAATTATATAAAAAAGACCTGCAGCAATGAACAATTAAAGGGAAAAACTTCATTTCCTCACAAGATAATTTCCTAAAAGAGGGAAATGAAATAGAGTAAATCACAGAATGAGGTGGGGGGGGAAGAGATGAGGAGACTCACAAAGCAACCAGCTTTTTTTCTTCGTTATGTGACGATCAAGCACAGGCTACTTTTCTCTTTGTTTCTGTTTTTTTTCTTCCTCTCAACTCCTCTCCCTTACTTGTTCTCTCCATCTGAGTACATGACTTGGCTGGTGCAGCCGAGGCCCGGCTCAATTGTGCAATTTCATACATGTTTACTTTACTGGCATCTTTCTGAGCATATTTTCCCCTGAACATTTCCCCTCACATTATTCTGCATTTCCTCTACAACGATATGCTCTCTTTAATCTCCCTTTGTAAGCTGTTTCTTGGCTTGAGGATCACAGTACAATAACGATGTCATATATATATATATATATATATATATATATATATATATATATATATATTTGGCCCGTCATCTGCTGTATTTTCACACATGCCACAAAGTTCATTTTGGAAATTGATCAGGGCTTAAAGAAAAAGAAAGTAGCTCTTCACATAAACATTTAGACAACTGTCTTCTTCAGCATGAAAAACAGCTGGAAGTAAGTGGATCAGGGGAGAGGAGGGAGAGGAGGGAGAGGAGGGAGGCAGCGGGCGCTGTGGGTCAGCGGTTTGTGTTGAGTGTAAGAAGAGAGAAGGGACAGAGAGAGGTGAGCAGGGAAGCCGTGCTTGGAGGCTATAACAGGGGCGGCGAACGAGCGCGGCCAAGCTCTGCGCTGGAGGGAGGAAGAGGAGGACAGCAAAGTGCCAGAGGAAAGGCAATTGTGGGACTTCTGGGGAGGGGGGGAGAATCATAAGAGCAATAAAAAAATCACAATGCAATGATCTTTCCAGAAAAGTGCAGTTCGGGGGGAAATAAATCTAAAGCAGCTGCTTGTAATAAAGACTCTCGAAAGTGTGGAATCTCTCTCCTGTACTTCACCCTGCGAGGCTGTGGGAACGGCGTTCGGACTTGGAGACGGACAGGTGCACTATGCGGACACATCCGAACACCTACACACTCCCAGGCATACACGCACGCATACAAGCAGAATCAATCGACGTTTGTTATATTGAAGACACGTTTGTATTGGTTGACTTAAGGGGCAGTTTTTGGTTTCGATGCCAAAAAAAACAACAAAAAAAAGCTTTGATTATTGATATTATTTGGCTCTAGCTTACATTTGAACATGAGTCCCCATAAAAAAATAAAATATGTACACTGGACAATAGTGGCATGTTTGCGCTGTGCTCTCAAGATTAGCCACTTAGATAGTGGCTTTTTAAGGCAAAGTCAAAGTTGGTCAGAAGCTTAGCTCGACCAAAACTACAAAAAAAAGTGCTTCAGTCTTTTTGGCACACATCGGGAAACCCAATAAATGTCAAACAGCGGTGTGACCTATGTGACAGCCTGTCAAAGTCACATAGGTGACCTCGGCCCGCTGCTGCTGGTAGAAAGCTTTAAGACATGCTTTACATTTTTCAACGTTAAACCTAAAACCTTTTTTGGTCTACACGGGGCCACTGGAACTCATCCAGACATTTTTTACTTGTATACTGTTAGTGTTGCAAAAGTTACGGGCCTGGGATGGTTGCCATAAGAACATTAGAAAGGAATGAAGTGGCCTAAAAAATAAAATAAAATGATCAACCCACATCTCATAGTTGGTGGTTTGTCTTGCTGCACTCATTTATGTTTGCATTCGTTCATTTTCATTATATCAATTGATGTAACTAATAAATTGTTTCGAATGCCTGAGTTTATTACTTTACTAAACATCTTCATCAAAACCACTTTGGTGGCAATGAGAGGTTTTCTGGGCGGGTGTGTCCTATAAATAACGTTAACAAAGGCATTATGGCATAAAACCCCCATGGGGCAAGTGGCTACACCAGCAAATTGAAACAAGACTCTCGTAATTTTACTAATTGAATCAACCACAGAGCAATAAAAATACTGCCATTTTCTAAATTATGAATTACATTACAGTTTCTAGGCCCTTCATATTGATCAGCGCTGCCCCAATAAAAAAAAAAAAAAAAAAAAAGAAAAAAACATCCCCAAATTGTAACAAAATGTCCGAATGGCTTCCTCGCCGTGCAGCCCTTGGAAAGCCCACAATGTCGCGTCACCGTGATACTGAGCAGAGGTCTATTCCCAAAGAGCAAAAAAAAAAGGGGAAGGAAAAGAGAAGATACAGTCAACTTGTTTTCTGAATGGAGAGTTTTAGAAGTACGAACAGGCTTTCATACTGAGACAATGGCTCGCGTCCACCCTGCTGCGCTCTCCCTGCTCCTCTCCCTCCCCATTCTCCGTCTCTCTATCTGCCTCTGAGCAGAAGCACACGGCACATCCTGCTCAACACAACGCACCAGCCAAAAAGTTCACTTCCTGCTCCTCAGCTCCTCAGCTCTTCTCCTTCACACCAACCCTATTCCCAGGACATGCATTAACGGCCCTTAATGGCACAGGGACGTACAAACAGACAAGCAAACGCTTCCCTTTTCTATAGATACCCAACCCTCCTCCCCCCTCTGTCTGTCATACACATTAATGCAATCAAGCACATTTTAAACTGTGCACATCCTACAGAAATGTTCAGCCATTATCTTGCTCTTCCCTCCTGCACAGATTTGGAGTGACAGTGGAAACACTGTGTGTTATTTTAATGGTGTAAGGCAGGGAAAAGGAGGAGACAGATTTTCATTTAAACGAGTGAATGAGAAAGAGCGAGGGGACTGAAAGTCCCACGACTGACATCCGCCTGCTGTATATTTTGAACACGTATGCACTTGCTTGTAAATAAGGTTTCATTTAGCCTATCATTTCTTTTTCTTTTTTTTTTGTTACACAGCTTGACAAAAGAGTCCCAAAAGAGCATCATCCAAAACAAGCTGGCTTCCTGTGTGTTTGTGTGCATGTAATACGGCCTCAGTCTGGCTCTCGTCATTGAAAGTTCACTAACCTCTGGAGAAATATGAGGCTACTTTTCATACTTGCCCTGTAAAGCCAATGTTCCCCTGTTTAGGGAAATACTGAGAATATTCTGTGTGGTTGAAACCAAAGATCAAATCCATCATGCTCGCTAAAGTGTGGTTCAGAAATTCACAAACAGCCAGTTAAGATGCGACCAAAATGACTTTGCCTTATGTTATAACAATTGGAATTGGTCATACCAGCACAAGCCTCTTTGAGGACAGCACAATAGAAAATGTATACCGCATAGTACAAAATAAAAACAAAGAAAATGTTAATATCACATGTTATCTCTTCACCATAAAACAAGAAATGTATAAACACAGAAAAAAGAACCACAGGTTTAACACAGGAACACTGAGCCCTGTTGATAAGAAAATAAAAAAAGTGTGTGTGAGTGTGTGCATGGGTGTCTGTGTAAGTGTGTGTGTTGACATTGTAATTGGAAGGTTTAGTAAAGCTTAGCGTCCCCATGCTGGGTTCAGTCCTGAGGTAAGCACCAGTTTCTCGTGCGTAGCTTTCAGTTCAAATAAAAAAAAGTGACAGAAAACAACATGTTTGATATGATCATATGCTACAGAGAAGAAGCCCTTAAATTATTGTTACATTTAAAGAATAACAATCCCAAAAGTCAGGCACATTGTCTCTGTTTTTTTTAAGCCTTTAGGATTCACTACCTCTATCACAGTGTATTTATGGCTTTAGGCTTCACATTCACCCACTGAGGTTGGCATTGGCACTATAGTGGTCAGACATTCCTAATCTGAATCAAGGACCAGTAAAAGTGGTTAAAGAAAACCAAAGGCCAGCACGTTCTTTGGAATAAACATTTGAAAGACAAAAATGTGCCGTCAACCCGCAACCTTTTTAAGTGCTCTTTTGTTTTCAAGCTGGAGGAACTGCTGGTCAGCCAACACAGAAATATGTCATTCTTTGTTTTCACGTTTGATACAAGCGGGAAAGGGAGGCTGGGCAGGGAGACGTTCGCTCGGTTTCGGATACAATGTTAATAAGTGGATCAGAGGGGTAAGATGGCAGGCATGAAATGGGACATCATGCCGGCGAGCGGTGGGAATTGTCCGGGAGAAAGTGAGATTTCACAGGGATTACTGAGGCACGGCAGCTGGGGTGCGCTGTTCGCCCCCGGTGGCTTCCTGGGACGACCCACAAACCCCTTCTTATGTTCATATCGCGGACAGATTAGCAGCTCGCTATGTGTCTGCGGAGGGGGAGGGAGTGTGTATGTGTGTGGGGGCGAGTGGAGTGGAGTGAAGCGCTTTTAAGGCAAAGGGCTGAGTACAGCACTCACTTTGGCCTGTCAACAGTAGCAGGGCTCCCAGACAACAGACTACAGGGGAGGGAGGACAAATGAGAGGTGGGACAGCGGAGCTGCGGCATCCGACTACCGTCGCTACACGATGAATCATCAGGCTGCTGTGAATAGAGTAATTGCTGTTGAAAGTAAATGACAGATTTCTGTGCCATCCGTTCTGACCTCGTCCCTGCCTCTCTGCTCGGCCGCATCCATAATTGTAAATATTACACGATGTCAGAGGCAACACCCACGCTTCGTCTACGCAGCGAGATGAAGCTACGCTCCTCGTGAACAGGGATTAGTGTGTCATCAGTTGGGTATGTGCAATCGTGTCCAGTTATGAGATCACAGGGCTTTGCTTATTGCATCTCAATAACAACTGTAAGCTAAAGGGATGATAGTCAGAATGAAAGTTTTAGGTCAAGAAGGGTTACACGCTGCGTGTAAGGCTGATTAAGCTACCATTACTGTCACATAGCATGAGTATTTATCCGCACAAATATGTGGGGTAGTGGGTTACTTTAAAAAAAAAAAAAAAAGTAGTGGAGAAAATAAAACAGAGGAGACTTTACCGATTCCCTTTGCAACTTGGGAAGCAGGAGCAGGATTTGGAGAAGCTGGGATACATACATGATCCAGTACCCCAAAGAAAAAAGAAGAAGGGGAAAAAAAAGAAGAAAAATATCCTCCCATTACTTTAAAGTCCAGAAGAGTTGGCTTATTCATTTGGTAAAAGTTCCGCTCAGGTCTGGACTCAAACCCTGAATCTTGTCCTTATGTGCTTTTTCATTTACTTGTACACTGATGATACTTAATAGTACACAGGTTTAGGGTCAGATTGCAACATTTCCTTGCAACAGTTTCTCTTTGGATTTCACCAAAATACAAAAATAAATAAAACAATTTCATTTTGGTTTTCAATTTGTCACTTTGGCTCAATGGCTGTAATTTTCTTTCTTTTTTTTAAGTTTGTTTGCATACACTGTACATAAATACAGGACTTCTTTGAGTGAGTGTCTCTTGGTCACGGAATAGCACAGAGCTCCTTTATGAAGGAGGACTTTAAGATACATTAGATGCATATAAAGGCACTTTAGAGTCTACACCTTTTTTGGTGTGCATGAGCAGGCCAATTCCTCCTGGCCTGAGTCTGAGGCGCAGAGGAGATATTATGTTGAGGTGAATGGCTTTAGAATACTGCAAGTTATGTGTGCACAGATCGATTGGTGACTGCCATTTATACAGGTCATGTGGTCTTAGCTGGGTGAGTAGCGGTCAATGGTGCGGGCTTCAGAGAGGGCCTGTGGAGGAGGGGGGAGGGGTTGGCCCAGGACATCCATCTTGTCGTGGGCGAGGCCCAGGTGCTCTGAGGCCAGTTTGGACAGCGGGTAGAGGCTTTCCATGACCTTCGCATCAGCTACCAGTTGCTGCTGGGCTTGGATGAGAAGCTCATTGGCCTTCTCCTGCTTCAGCCCCAGATGCTCTGCCGCATATTTACTCAGAGGGTAGATGCCCTCGGCAAAGTCCAGCTTCAGTTTCCCATCCGCGGTCAGGCCCCCTGCACTCCCGCCACTGCTGTGCATCTTCATGTGGCTGATGAGGTTGCGCTGCTGAGCGAACTTCCCTCCGCACACCTGACATTCGTAGGGCTTCTCCCCTGAGTGGATGCGCATGTGCTCGGTTAGGCGATACTGGCGGGTGAAGCGCATGCCACAGGAGTCGCAGGCAAAAGGTTTAAGGCCCAGGTGGCTACGCATGTGGCGCGTCATGGTGCCGCGCTGCGTGAACTTCTTGCCACAGATGCTGCAGGGGTAAGGCCGGGTCAGCCAGTGGGTCTTCTCATGCTGGCGCAAAGTGGCTGGATCTTTGTAGGACTTCTCACAGGAGGAACAGCGGTAGGGTCGGATCATCTCCCCGATGCCCCCCGAGCCCAGCCCCTGGCTGGACTTGGTCTCCAGGTGGGACAGACTGTTCAAACTGTTGCAGCTGTTCAGACTCCCGTAACCGTTTGTATTACTGCTCATGTTTTTGGTGCTGCCGTTATTGCCGTTTCCCATCTCCCCACCGGAGTTGCCGTCCAGCTGTTCTTCCGTGTGTGTCTCCACGTGTGCGTTGAGCTGCTCTGAGCTCGGAAAGCCTTTGTCGCAGGGAATGCAGACATACAGATTGTCCCCGAAGCTCTCCGGCTCATACGGCATGTGGAACCTCCCCATTGGTCCAGAAGGGGACGGGCGGCCTTCACTGCTGCCCGTCTCCTCTGTGCCCGACCCGCTCTTGTCGTCGGCTCCTTCGCTCTCCTCCCCGGCCTTGTGGTGGTTATGATGCTGTTCTCCGTTTTCCCCCGCTTCTTCCTCGTCCTCCTCCTCATCTTCGTCTTCAGCTGTGTACGACAGTGGCTCGTGTTTCACCCAGCGGTAGATGTTTCCCATGTCTCTGCCTGCCTCTCCACCCTCTGTGGGGGTGTCAGGGCTGGGGGGGCACAGGTAGCGATCTCGTCCCTGGGAGCCTGAGCGGTGCAGGTGGGGGAGGTGCGGGCCAAGAGGCTGGTTGTGATGGAGGAATGGTGGAGGAGTGAGGGAGCTTGCCTGGTCAGTCGACTCCATTTTTTCGGAGGGGAAGGCCCTTCCGTTCGTCCCCTGCGTGGGACTAGTGCGTCCGCTCAGAGACCCGTCTCGCTCCTCATCGTTGTGAGCGTTCGCCAGATGGGACTGAGAGGGTGTGTGCTGAGACTGGGAGTTGGGGCTTTTCTTGGAGAGATCAAGGCCATAGCTGGGGGAGCAGTTCCTCTCAGGGTGGGCTGAGCGCCCAATATGGGCAGGCAGAGCTGACTGGAGGACCGGGAACACCTGAGAGCCCTGGATGGAGGTGGGAGCATACAGTTCCGCAGCGTGAACGGCTAGTCTATGGGGAACTAGCTCCTCTAGTGGTGATGCTCGGGTGGCATTGTTATTTAAAATTCCTCCTGGAGGGCAAGACTGAATGACAGGAGTCGAAATCCTATACCTGCCACCACTCCCTAAACCCATATTATTGGGCCCCATCTTTGGGTAGGGCAGAAATGCAGGACCTGGGCGGGGAGGGTACTTGCCATTTCTTTTCAGCTTCTTTTTGCACAGCGCCACTAAGTCGAGCAGCTGAAGGTAGCTGGCTGCCGCCAAGACGGCCCCTAGATTGGGTTCAGTGGGGCAAGTGGGGTCTCCCTCACTAAGGCGGCCTGTGTAGATGTAGTCCAGAATGACCCTGAAGACCCCTGGACTCACCATCTCGTGGTCGAGGTTGATGAGATTGTCATGGACCACCAACGATTTCAAGTAGAGGCTGCTGGCAGCCAGAATGTTCTTGTGAGCTCTGAAGAGGGCGTTCTGCACCACGATGATAACATCACACAGGAAGCCTTTGGTTCGTTGGCTGTTGAGCTGCAGGAGGAGATCCCTAGCATGACTTGGAACGTCCATGGCATCCAGCATCGTCTTCAGTCCGCCACCTGCAACAACAGATATCTGTAAAACATCATGCGGCAGTCAGCATTTCGATACACAAAAACACAATTAATGTGGCTTTTTCTTTTTTTTTTTTTTTTTTTTTTTTTTTTTTTTAAAGGACTCTATCAAATCTATGATTCACACATCAGAATATATTAAAATATATTTGAGAGGTTTGAGTGCCAAAAGATTGGATTGCCAACATAAAAGTAAAGGAATTTTTTAGGAGTAATATGGAAACAAAAATATCCCTTGCATATGCATATGAATTCAACAGGTTTTTCTTTTGAATCACAAAACATCACTTAATTGAATTGCGTTTTTATGCAAACTCAAAACAGTTACAGTTTACATCATCATGTTTAATTCATAGATACCACTCAATGGAACATGCACAGAGTAACGATCGTATGTGTGGGAAGTGCACATGAAGGCAACTTTGGTAGGAGTGAACTTTGGCTGAAGGTGAGCGGCTGCAATGGTTTTCTCATTATCAGAAATTCCAGTCTACGCGTTCACTTCCTCTGCAGCGAGCAAAGAGAAAGAAAAAAACAAAATTGAGTGAACAGCAGATAGATATTTTGTAACCGCTGGCTTCCTGATAAAGTATTCCAGAAGTGGCAGAGTTTTAAACAAAGCGAGGGATGAATGTAACAACTCTGAGGAACAGCAGGTATAAACCTGTGGTGGACGGACACATCCAAAAAAAGATGGGACTTACGGCTCCCCTTTCTGCCCAGTCATATAAGGAGCACTGAGCGCACAGGATGTAAATCAACATAACATGGTTCAATATTTTACATTATGATGAGCTCCAGGGATCTAATGCACGCACACACACACACACACACACACTCAAATATCAACACTAATTGTTCCATCAAGCCTAAAATAAACTATATGAGCTGCATGCATGAAACACAATGTATTGTTCAATCAGTGGCATCTGAGGATAGTTTACTTATGAGATTACACATCTCAACTGTCCCTAAGGGGCTTAGTCTCACTTGTGGGAAACAAGCTACTAAATAAATATCATGTCATCCGTCTGATCATGGTCTTCCTGACACCAGCTCATTCACTTCTTGTTTATTTCATTCCGTTTACACGCTCAGCAAAAGAATAGGGAAGTATGAATTTAAGTAAAATAAACCTTCACGAATGAGTTACAAGGGAATTCTGGAGAATCCTGAACAGAGTCATGTCCCTATCATCTCCACTTACAATGCATCGCTGACAATAGTCCTAAAAAAAATCAGGTTTACTCCCTAGTAAAGTTTAAGCGGTGTAATTTTGTAATTGCATGGTCAGCATCAGAAGGAAATGTCATCACTGATGAAACGGAAAATGAAAAGGTAGAATAAGTATGACGTCCAGCTCGTGATCATGTGTATCATGCTTTCGATATGAAAGGAAATATCTTTTAAATACCACCAAGTTTTATAAAAAAAAAAAAAAAAAAGAAAAAAATCCAAAAGTGCTGTCCTCAAATCTACACGTATGACTTACTTATGTATTACTTATTATCTGGTCATGAATTTCTAAAATATAAAAAAAGAAAAAGAAAATAGGCTATGAATAAAAAGGCGGGTAAGACAGGTTTAGGTGGATTTACGTTCCATCATGTCCCCAGTTGTCATCTAAAGTGTTTCCACTTCTGGTTTCTGTCTGGCTTTGATTACTCGGCGGTCATATTTTACTATAAATTTCAGCGTTCGGTCAGATCAAACATGTTTAGAAATGAGGGTGATATGAGAAATAGTACTTTCCACAATGTGTTGAACTTTTGCAGCCTCCATCGCATTAAGGAGTGTTTAGCTTACAGTTACTGGTTACTGTGCCGAGCATGGTGACACTTTGTGTACTCACACACACACACACACACACACACACACACACGCACACACAAAATCAGTAGATTCCCGTCTGTATGCGGTCTACATCGCCATATTATGTGACACGGTTCATTTGCAACACGTAGCATAACAGAAAATGAAGCCTTCTTTATATCCTGATTTATGAAGAGCTTTTTTTTTTTTTTTTTTTTAAAACAAGGCTTCTAAAACATTTAAATCCACATTTTATATATCCTTGCCATGTTTTGTAAAATCTTTTTTGATGCAAGAGAAAAAAAAATGCACAAAAGCAACATTTCTGTGCACCTGCAATGTGTATGCTGTGCACACACGAAAAGATTTGTGGTAATGCCCTGTGGTAACAACAGTCAAGGTGGCTGTCGGTTTCCCATCAGGACAATAAGAGTCTCTTCTTCTTTTTCCCTCGTTGGGATCCCAATGAGTCTTTTGAGAAGCTACAACTTGTCTTTTTTTTGTTTGATGTAGCCTATACTGACAAAAAGTGAAAGGCCACAGAAAAACATGTCTCAAAAACGTCTTGATCTGGAGGGCATGTGTAAGCTCACTGCATCCTGTTAGGAAGCCATGTATGATGCAATGATATTTAGTCCGAGGACACATCTTATAGCAAGCCTGCTACCTATAGGCTCATGTTCTCGTAAAGCACATTCAAAGCCTGCACTACAAGCTTGTTTTATTTATGGCTGTTGTGTTTAACGGGCTAAATCAAAATCATTTCATTCTAAGTTGGACATGCAGTCCTGAGAGAAGCATACTGGAGTCCTTCTGGGATGCACGGCTGTTTCCATCTGATAGCATTCTGTTTTTCTGATGAGCCGTCAACATGCTGAGGAAACTTAGATGATGGGGACGTAGTTTACGGGGATGACATTCAGTTATTTGCATTGGATTAATACCCATGTAATGCTGTGTTCTGTCTGTTTTGTCACTTTTGGGGTTTTGGGTGAAGCAGGAGACTAAACTTCCATACCTCTACATGCAGCCTCCGTCACACAAACACTCCAGACATCTGCTTAAAACGTTGTGTTGACATTTTATTTTCTTCATTTCAATTTGCAGCCCATGCTCATGGAGCCTTGTTTATTTTAGAACCCATTTGACCACGTTCATACACCGTCCCATGTTCAATTTATGAGGCAACGCTGCAACGCAGCATCAGTGTAAATTTGCAAGAAGATATTTTACTGTAGTTTTTTGCATTACTTTTAATCCAACTCATTTTTTTTTTGGGCATGTTTATGACTCGCGAGGGCATTACATGCTCTAAATAACAGACTGAGTTTCACAATTAAGTTGAAGTTAAGTTTAAAGTGATTTAAAAAAATAAATAAAATAAAATAAAGCGCAGACCGAGCAGTAGCAGTAATAATAATGGTGGGTGAATAAGTCGACTTTCAGGCAGGTCAGCAAACATCATGGGGAGTCAGAGTCGGTTTCCTGTTTGATTGCTGTAATCGCGTATCTAAAAATCATCACACATTTCTGAAATAGTGTCAGAAGGGCGTCTTAATCTTGATGCCGAGTCAACCGTTTATTTAAACAGCAGATCACCAATAATCCTATTCATATCATATGGTTATAATCGACACGTAATGCCTATTTAAGTAGGCTTATTAACGGGATAAATTGTCTTCTTTTTTTTTTTTTTTTTCTTTGTTTTGGATTACAATCATTTTATGCCGTGCAGGTTTTACAACCGATTTTCTTTTTTCTTCTCCTGGTAGATATGACAAAATGACAATTACATTTCCCCGGGATTTGAAGTTGCACTGCCTAACATCTGAGTACTACTTCACGTCCCGTTTTAGGTCGTCCGCTGCCTGTGTGTGTGTGTGTGTGTGTGTGTGTGTGTGTGTGTGTGTGTGTGTGTGTGTGTGTGTGTGTGTGTGTGTGTGTGTGTGTGTGTGTGTGTGTGTGTGTGTGTGTGTGTGTGTCTAAACTCTGTTACTCTTTACTCTTCTACAGTACAGTGAAGCTGTAGCGCCTCATCCTTTAAATCTTCACCTTATCTCCGCCAAAAGAGCTTTTAAATCCCCTCCAGACACCGAGCTGTAGCCTACTTCAAGGTGCATCGCGTCAGACAGCTGTTCCTCCTTCAGAGCTGTCCACAGCACTGAGACACTTCTCTTTCATACACGTATATAAAAGCTCGCCTTTTTTAAAGGAAACCAGAAATTCATGCACTAAAAAAAAATCCACCACAAAATATTCCTATAATATTCTTTAGGGCGTCTGTGTTCGGAGTGACATTATTACACACACACACACACACACAGTAATGGGCCTGTTTTGTCCAATAGAGAGACATGGTTATTATTTTACTGCTTCCTTATTCAATTTATTACAGGCTACTGTAGTTCCCTTTCGACAGCGGTCGATGTTCCCTTTAACTTTTACATTCAATCGGAGTTCAAAAAACCATTTTAAAAAGAATTAAACTCGAAGGTGAAAAAACAAAATCATGTTTTTTAAATCTGATCTTGCAAAGTGAGTGAGACTTGCCTTGTTAAGTAGGCCTACTCGGAACTTTTGACATCGTTTTGCTGATTGTTGAAGCATAATATGTGATCTAAATTCGCCATTACATCAGACTGATCCGGAATGTTTTTTTTTTTTTTTTTATGTTTTCTCAAAGCCTTAATTAATTTTTTGGGGAAAAAAAAATACACATTTTTAACCGAATTAAATAAATGCGTGAAAAAAAAGAACAAGCGGAGCCTTCCTCGTCGATATCAAAATGATACTGCAATAACAACCAAGTAAAACGCTGCATGATATAAAATACTGATATATAGCGAGGATTAATTATAAAAAAAAGACACATTTGCTCTCTGACAGCATGCACTGCACGGTTCCATGCATTAAAAACCTAAATGTCATCCTTCCTCTTTTTTTGGGTGCCTGCGCGCGTGCAGCGTGTATCAGCTCTTACCTGCATGCCCGATGTCTTCTGCCATCCGATCTAAGTCTCCCTTAATGATCATCTCCGCAGTCTCTAGCACTCATATCTGACGTTTCAGCTTTGAACTGCCAGCCTCCAAAAAACCATGCCAGTTTTCCGAGCGCGTCTGCCAGCTCCTTTTTTTTCCTTTTTTTTATGATTATTAATTGATATGAATTTCTTGTCGCTCCTTAGGTCCGTCCTCCCACCCACTTTCCTCCCTCTCCCTCTTTCTCTGTGTGTCTCTGCCCCTCCTCTCCCCTCTTTCTCATCCCCTCCTATAAAAATACGTGCTTAGACCAGCATCAGTTTCCTCCTATTTTTTTTTTTTTCTTTTTTTTTTTTTTTTTTTTCTTCTTCTAGTAATTTCCTTAGCTATTTTTGAGTCGGGGCAATAACGCGCACCGGGATGATAATGGAGCCTCTATGCGCCTTAAGTGTTTTAGCGCCCCGTGTGATGTCAGTCTATAATAAAACTAAAAGGTAAAATCGAGGGCAGGAACTTCAAGTGACCCCAACTTGAACTTCTCAACACATCGTATTAAAGAGACAGGCAGCCGTGGGATACGCACGTATACATATATACATATATGATGCATATTTATGATCAGGCAGCCAACTTTTGGAGAGGAGTTTAATGAATAAATATAGCCGGTAGAGTTGTTAAAGCTTTAAACGTCAAGACCTTTAAGGAATTGGACTCCCTTACCCAAACACCACCATATTTTATTCTAATTTTGTCACTGGGGCCAAAATGAAATCAACATGAATCACAGTGCGTGTTTGCTTTTTGTGTCGTTTAGGAAATGAATTCACCACTCTTGGTAGTCTTTAGTTGTACACTTTTTTTTTTCTAATAAGTAAATAATAAATGAAGGTGTCTCTCACCCTCCCTGCAGACCTCCCCTGAGAAGATTTGGAAGCTTAATGCCCCCTTAGGCCAAAGGCTTAAAGAGCACAACCAGCTTAGTGGAAACTAAATAGACTAAATAACCACTTTATACATTTTAAACACCCCCCTCTCTCTCTCTCTCTCTCTCTCTCTCTCTCTCTCTCTCTCTCTCTCTCTCTCAGGTATAACACACCTGCTGTGACTTCCACCTATCAGCTGGACATGGATATTGAAGTGGATAGCACCACTGACAGTGTATTTATTATAAATGGGCAGGTAAAAGGGCACTGAAAACTGTCAACACAAGGACATCAGGGCCTATTTTCACGTTTAATAACCTACCTACCAACTTAAAAACGCATCAAGGACTTGTGTGTCGAAATATTCTTATGATAAGTAGTAAACGCAGCCGTGTGCCCACTGTGGGCACTGTTTTGTCTTTAAAATAACTGCTTCCCATTTATTTTACAATTAGTTTCCCTTTTCTACAGATATCTTATACAGTATCAAAATAAAATGATTAAAACATTCTTTTATTACTAACTTTACGCCTACATCTTATGTTGAGAATACTAACCGCAACACCTCCAGCGTCTTGGATGATTTAAATATGCCTATGTCAAGATTAAAAACTGAAAACTGAAAACGTTGTGATATAGCCGAAAAGACCGTCAGCTTTAGGCCGGGGACGTGCCCATATGATCCAGATGATCACGCTTTGTCCGTGGTGAAGGCTTTACAGGACCATCGGCTCAATACAAAAAGACATAAAATACATTCAAACCTGGACACACTTCTCATGGTCCTTTAAAAAGCTGCCCGACGTGGGACACAGTGTCACACGTCTGCACGGGTGCCATCCCTGCCTCTCCGCCGGATCGCAATCTTACCTCGGACTCATGTCTGGTGCTCTGGCCGTATGTCTGCTCTCCTTTTCGGCATTCCCTCATTAGGTCCTCCGCAGTTTCCTCCAAGTCCAGCTCCCTCTCTCTCTCTCTCCCTCTCTCTCTCCCTCTCAAAACTTATCTTCCGTGTTATTTAGCAGCCCTCTGTCTCCCGGTTTCCCTTTCTTTCACTCTCTTCCATACACTGAATATCTCACGTGTTAACAAGACTATCTGACACTTCAGACTGTGTTGGGGTCCGGTCGGACCAAACCTGCCGGCGGAGACTTTACGCGCACAGCGACACCCAATGGTGCACTTGGCGGCGGCGAGTCCCACTGGCCTTATTATCAAGGAGGACATGCAGTGCAGTGATTCGGGGGGAGAGAGAGATTAAAAGTTACAGATGCTATGACCTCTGGTTTGTGAGTACCATATAAAAACACGCAGTAACTACAGTGGTCAGCATAAGTGAATACAGCCATGCTAAAGTTGACTAAAAAGAAGAATTAAAAAAAATCATCTTTTGGAAATTGATCTTAATGCCTTAATTAAAAAGATGAGCAAACGTCCAACCTTTAAGGACACCAATTTTCTTTGTGAATGAATTATGTATCATACATAAATAAATGTTCTTCCTTAAAATACAGGGGGCATAAGTAAGTACACCCCTATGTTAAATTCCCATAGAGGGATGCAGATTTTTATTTTTAAAGGCCAGTTATTTCATGGATCCAGGATACTATGCATCCTGATAAAGTTCCCTTGGCCTTTGGAATTAAAATAGCCCCCCCACATCATCACATACCCTTCACCATACCTAGAGATTGGCATGGGGTTCTTTCCATAAGATCATCTCTCAATGCAAATCAAACAAGCTATTGGGCTAACTGAAATAAAACCAATCTGTAGGTATGGTAATGGGTATGTGATGATGTGGGGGGGCTATTTTAATTCCAAAGAAGGCCAAGGAAACTTTATCAGGATGCATAATATCCTGGATCTATGAAATAACTGGCCTTTAAAATTAAAATCTGCCTGCCTCTATGGGAATTTAACATAGGGGTGTACTTACTTATGCCCCTTGTATTTTAAGGAAGAACATTTATTTATTTATGATACATTATTCACTCACAAAGAAAATTGGTGTCCTTAAAGGTTGGCTTCTTGCTCATTTTTTTAATTAAGGCATTAAGATCAATTTCCAAAAGATGATTTTTTTAATTCCTCTTTTTAGTCAACTTTAGCATGGGTGTATTCACTTATGCTGAGCACTGTATAAACCAGACATATTGATTGGGTGTTCAGGAAATCAGCCTCATGGCCACATATCTTATTATATAAATGTTAAGATTGGTCAACCTTTTTTGCAAATTAAAGGTAGGCTAAGTAAACTGAATTTAGGTGAGTTAGCGTTAAGTGATGAACACCTTTCATATTTACGTTAAAATGTCCAGTGTGGGATGATGTATTCAGATATTTCATATAAAGTAAGTAGCAGCAGTTATAAATATGCTCTATTACAAGTAAAAGTTCTGCATTTAAAGTACAACAGCACCAAAATGTAATTTAAGAACTTTTACCCCTGCCTGTGTTATTATATCATTGGATCATTATTATTATCGATGCATTTACATGTAAGCTGTGTGTTTAATACGGTACTTGATACCTTTAACTACTTCACACACTGCATGATAGTTTAGTCTGTAAGCATCACATTTTACAGGCTGATTATAGGTTTTGTGTGTAAAGTTGTAAGTTGAAAATAACCATATGCTAGCAGTCAGATAAATGGAGTGAAGTTAAATATTTCCCTCAGATATGTAGTGGAGTAGAAGTCTAAAGTAGCATACAATGTTGAACACATTACAAGTACCTCAAAATGTTTACCTAAGTACAATTGAGTAAATACTTAGAGTGGAAAAAAAGCCTAACAGTGTTGTAGCCTAATAAAAAGAACTGTCACTAAATCAATTGCACTTTAACCGGTTATGCAAAAGAAAAGATGCCCTTTGTTACGTCATCATGTATGCCAGTTTTTTTGTTGTGACCATCACTTAAGGCTGGATTATTTCAATGTATAAGATAAAAGTAATTGAGAAAACATCATGAGCAACTCTGAACAACATGAGTCTGTATATTGCTGCTAACTGACTTCAGTTTAAGTCAGTAAAAGTACATTTTGATTATTTTTGTACACTGTATTTAGCAGGAGTGATTACATTTCTATAAACATGAACACATATTTAATCTACTGTTGGACGGGCTTTGTGAGACAGGCCTGTGTGGTTATTATCCCCCACCCCCGCCGCCCCCCAGAGCTATCTTGAGGTGTTTGAAAGACCGCAGATTGAAATTGATGAAAGTACTTATTTCCCTGTCGCTGAGGTCTCTTAACAGACAGCCGTGCCGTGGTGATCCAGGGAAACACCAAGCACACTGAAGCCTATTTATGTTCGTTTTGATCGCAACAGCAGCTGACAATCTCATAATGCATGACGGGTCTCTTCCTCCTGGAATTATCCGAGTTCAAGGTGCTGGTGTTTGATTGAAGTGATCTGAGCCACCCCGAGAGCCTGTTGGATTTGAGGAAGGTATTGTCTCTCGCTTCCATGTTCCCTTGATGAACTGTTGATAACCTCCCAGACAGAGGTAGGCAGAGCTGTGCTGGAGAATAGATATGTTTTATCAAGGATGTGACGCTGTGTTTCGATTCATGGTCCAAAATAGTTGTTTCCACTTAAGGAAACACATAGTGATGTCACATGCTGCATGTCAAGTGGGTTAGGTTTAATTTACACAGCTTAAAAAAAAACAACCAGTATAATTATACCTGGTGGTTTTATTCAGCAGCGCCGTGCCAAAAACTGCATTTCTGCCCTACTTGTATTTATCTGATTATAAGCTTCCTTATTGATGTATTGCACTTGTTTTTTTCCAAGATGACCAGGGCTATTTGAAAATGAAGACATTGGATGTGAACACTTGGATTCAAAATATATGATGGATTACGTTATGCAGACTTGAGGTTTGCCAAGGAAATGTCTGTTACAAAATGCATTTTATTAAGCTGATCGCTCATTACAGAACACAGATTCCAACAAATCAGTGACATCTGTGTGGTTATTTGGTGTAATTGGCAGTAACTGTGCACCTACAATAGACTCGTAACCATTCAATAACACAGGCAAAAATGATTAAGTGCAACGACATGCCTTGCCTCGGGTTTTTACTCAAGACAAACTATGTCACACAGCTTTCAGACTTCATAGGGGTCAAGGGTCAAAGCCTAGATTGTGAGTAGTTTACAAAAGCCTCGTAACCAATAAATAACAAACTTTCCTGCCACATGTTGCTTGGACCTCCGCAACAACACAAAATGAGAGGGTTACAGCCAAGAATAGGAGCTTGTTTTTGCTCGTAAGAACCACACATATTGATGTGTTGTCTAATAGTGAAACCAGCACACAGCTAGAATAGATAGGTATGGGTTAAAAGCAAATAAAATAGTGTTTATAGGTTAACAGTGGCATGTAAAGTTTGTTTTATATAGTTCATATTACTATATTTGAGAGAAGGAAATAGTTAAAAAAAATAAAATAAAATGTCTGATACTATAGAAACTTATGTTGCTTAATTTCAAATGTCTTTGTTTGTCTCTAAGTACAGAGTTGTCTTCCCAGACTAATCAATCAGCCTCCAGAGGCCTGCGCTGGACATTAAACTCCAGCCTGTTAAAACACTATTTAACATACCGTAATCGGGAGCGCAGCAAGACAGAAACGCTGAACTTTTAATGAACTGAAAAAGCCTCCAAATTGCTGGTTGTAAGCAATGATTCAATTAAAGCGGCGAGAGCTGAGCCCCAAACACAGTCCAGGGAACCCATCCCAAAGACGTGCATGTGTACTTCCCCAAAGACCAACACTCAGTGAGGAACCAGAACTGGAGATAAGGCAGGCTGGACAGCTAAATCCCTTAACAGTCTGCTCTCACCCTCTAAATCACACACCTTTCCCACCATTTCTCCAAGTGTGAGCATTTCAGGTTTTACATGTGATATACATCTTGCAGAGGCTTTGTGGATTGGATATGGAAACACAATGGGGAGGTGAATACTCTGAACGACCGTGGCCAACTTTTTCAGACATCTGTGAGCAGATATGCTGCAGGGGTCACCATGTCTCTGAGGCCGCACCATTGCGTTTTTTAAATTACGTTTTGAGTGACGAATACGAATCATTTCTGTCCGCCAGCACAGACATAGGAGACGGGACGATAGACAGGACAGTCTAAAAGTAATCTCAACACCTCGGAACAGACCATCTGAGTGTAATGTCCCACAGTTGTTCACACAAGGCCTTTTTGCTCTCTCTTCTTACTTTCTTTCATTCTTATAAATCATCCCTCTCTCCTTTCTTTGTTTCTTTCTTTCCAGCGGACACGGCCACACATATCTCCAGATGCTTGCTGTGACCGCCCCACCATAGCAGACACGCACCACCCCCCCACCCCCCTTCCAGCTTCAGATTCCCTTCACCACCAAAAATTGAACGGTAGGCTCAACATTTACACACAGACCTCTCTTAATTCATTTTAATGAGCAGTTTTGCGACAGCTTTAGAGCACAGGCGTGCAAGGCATGTCATTTGAACGAGCAGAGCTGTTGTGTGCGTTCGGTCGCTATTCTAGTTCGCCCATCTGCTGGTGATGGACAATTAACGTGCCATGCTTAGAGCCAGATCAGAAATACTTGATTTATTTTAAAAAAAAATTTACAGAGGAAAACATTTATAAATGCAAAAATAGTTTTACTATACCATGTTTTATTCCCCAAATATTGTTGCCTATACTGTATATCTTACCCTCAGCTGGGTGGTATATGAATGATATTAAATGGAAAACAATACGACAACCATTTTTACAAAATAAGGAAATACAAGATGCTTATTGACTTCCTTAGATGAACTACACTACCTTCTCTTGTCTCTCAGAGTGATATCGATATTCTCATCTAACTCTCGGCAAGACGGCAAATGAGCATATTTTTTCGAAATGACGAACTGTTCCTTTAAACCAACAATGGGTACAACCGGTCGCATCTCCTCATTTATCACCCTGATGAAGGTAAGATAGCTGAATGCAACTGAGGAAGACGGCATTGTATTTTGAAGTTGTGCAACTTGTTAAATCTTGGTGATATTGAATTTAAAATAGTGTCATATTTGAAACTGAAGTTAAATAGAAAAGTTTGAATTTTCACAACAGAGGGACAAGGACTCCCCTTTGGGCTACCGTACGTATCAAAAAGACCGTATGCAATCAAGGTCCAATTAGTGGCTGTTCTGGAGCTTTTGATCGTATCACAGAATCTTCCTCAGCGGATGAAGTTTGCCCGGTTGTCAAACTGTATTTTATTGTCATGAAGTTTTACATTTTTCTTTTTTTTGTTAGCACTTTCAGGAAAATAAGGAAATAAAGAATTTAAGAAGACCGTGTGATACGACTGACCAAATGGACCCTTTGTTGAGATTGTTGTGTCAACTGCTGTGTCCAAGGTCAAGAATAAACTTTTTTTAAGAAGCTGTAAACACAACACTGGGATATTATCACCTTTTAAGTTGATATGGCAAACTGGACTGGAGTTGTGTTTCTGGCCATTTGTTGGTTTTTTTGGCATTTGATGTCGGTCCAATATTCATTTTCCATCTAGCTGTGGTCTAGCTGGCTCTTTAGCAGCTACTCCACTATGTTCACAAGGTAGTTGTCAACTTTGTATAGTTGGTTTGTCGAGCTTCTTGCAGTATCCAAAAATAATGTTGGTGAGAGCAGTTAAGACTGAACCAAAACAGTAAAGTTGCAGCCAGAAAAGCAAATCAATGAATTGAAAGATGCTAAAACACATCGTTAAGTGGAGAAACTGCAAAGTTGGGTGGTCATTCTCTGTCGGTTTTATTACTTTCACATACAAGTAGTTATGGGATGTAAAAATATTGATTATAGCCGCTTTGAGGTTTTGGCAACTGATCACAGCTCAAATACCTGCAATAAGATGAAATAAGACAACTAAACCACTCTATACCTCACCGAACATGTTATTGATATTGAATCAGAGAATCCTATTTACCAGCATGGCCTGTTACCTTAGTCCTGCCTACTTCTGCTCTACAGTGTGAGTATGTGACTCTGTTTAAATGTGCGTATCTCTGCCTGTGTGTGTGTAGGCCAGTCCAACAGGCGTCTGTGCAGCACATGGCTGTCCGATGCACGGTCTCTGCTCCCTGGTCTCTCCTCATTAGCCTCACACAGTGCAGCCATTCCCCTCTCGCCCTCTCACCTCCTCCCCCTCCTCTCCCTCTCTACCTTCCACTCACAGTACACACAAGGGGAAGAGCGAACCTTTTGTTTTTCTGTGTCCGACCTGCGCCCTGTTCCAGCCGTCCTCCTTTTTCTCTCCTTCTCCTCTCCCTCACTGACTAAATCTCTTTTCCGGCTTGATACTGCTGAAAACCATATGGTGGTGTGTGACATCATCAGGGCAGGATGCAGGGAGAGGGGAATGGTAGAGCAGGGGAGAGATTGGCTTGCCAGGTCTCTGTGCAGTGATGTCAGCAGAAAAGCACTCTGGGAGGCCCGTTGGGGGGTGAGAGCAGAGCAGGTTGGAAGTTAGTATCTTTCTATATATATATATATATATATATATATATATATATATATATATATATATATATATATATATATTTTTTTTAGATTTCACTCCCCACCTGGATAATCAAGGTCTAATGGGGGGAGAGTAGAGAGGTAGCGTACACCTTTAAGGAAACCTTGATGTAATTTGTGGACATGTCAGCTCATGAACTTTCCCTATTGTGTTTTGCGCAGGTGCTGTTGCAACACTTTTCCAAAAATGTCAGAATCTCCATCAGAAGGATTTCAGTAAAAGTTTTGGGCCATCTTAAGATGTCTTGGTCTCATCCTGTGATGCTAACGAACTTCTGCACATCATCTGTCTGCCTCGTCCTTTTAGTCACTGGCAGTCCCAATCTGCTCACCAGGCTTTATGTCTGTCAACCTCCCAACCTCCCTCCCTCCCTCCCGCTTTTGTTCTCTGGGTGAACTCTGCAGCTTTATGTGAGATTCGGGTCTCGATACCATCACTACCGAGCCATCCAGCTCTCTATCGGCGCGCACACAGAGATACACATAACACTCACACAGTCAGCATGTCTCTCCTTCACACACAAACGCACATGCACCAAAATACCCATCCCCTCTGATTAATGGCGGAGCTGGGGAGGGTGCCAGGCAAGGAGGGAAAGCATTAGACGAGAGAGGAGAGGAGGAAGGAGAGGCTGCCGCAGCTGTGGTTTTGGAGTCAGTCTCTGCACCCCCTTGCTGCCCCCTCTCTCCATCTCCTCTCTGGCTCCTCCAGGGACACACGCCTTGGCCAGGCCCCAGGAACCTGGGAGTCAGGACCAGGCTAAGGGGGAGAAAAATAGAGGGAAGGAAGGATATCACAAAAGAAAGAAGAAAAACAGAGCTGACCTAGTACAAAAGTGTTGCCAGGCAGCACCTACATAAACAGGAGAGTGCATGGGATGTTCCTCAAGGGTTTTTTACGGGCGAAGAGGTACAAAGCATCATATTTCCAAAAACACTTGATCCTGTCGAGGTTTGTTTTACTATGTGATACTGGTGCTGTCACTTGGTTTTATGTTGCAACAAAATCAGCACTCCTTTTTCTCAGAGTTGAAAGGAACTACATCTACTCAAGTACTATTCTTAATTGCGTTTTTGAGATAATAGCATTTTACTGAAGTATTTACTTTTTTGCATGAATTCATATTTTAGTCACTGAAATACAACCAGATACAGGCTGCAGATTCTCCACAGGGAGTGCGGTTTGGTACCACCTCCATCAGTTCGTGCCAATATGTAACACCTATAGGTGCAGTTTAGATCTGCAGATGTAGACATGTCAATGATTGCCTCCTACAGGCAAGGAGAGTAGAATCTGCCACAGTTTTAACCACGGGGGTAAGCGAGCATCCGGAAAGCGTACCTCCTATGGGGAGTTTCTGAGGCTAACAAGCCATAGCATTCCATTGACTCCCAGTCATTTTGGCATCACTTTGACAGCGAATAACTTTACATCTGAAAGACTCTATTTGTCCATTGTTTATTTCTAAATCAACACAACGATGTATAAAAGGCTCCATTACCTTGTATCTCACGTTATGGCCCCGTAGCAGCCGTTTTTGTAAAAATAGGCTAACAATTGTGTCATCACCACGTGACTTTCTGTCGCACAGTAGAGAAATTACCGTATAGTACAGGAGAAGCTTGCAGGAAATCGGGGGGGTCTTGGAGGCATACAGTCAAGGGAAAAGCCCATAGAGAGTCCATGAAAACGTTTTGGTCCTGCTCCTACGCTCATGGACAGCTCCTACTCAAGCTTTCCGTCTCTGCAAGATCCAGAATGATTGAGATTTCTCAACAGCTACCAGAAGACTTACAACTTTCAAACAGGTTGCTCACGTCACATCTACGTCTTCGAGCTCAGTTTGAGGCTGCGCAGTAACGCTCAGCCATCACCGGAAAAGTGCTTCTAATAGACTTCACTGGTCTCCGTCGAAGTCTATGGCGTTGATGTGTCCATTTATTTCACTGTCTATGGTTTTAACACTCACGCCACCGGCAGGCAGTGAGTTTTACAACTGCAGGGTTTTTGCAGGCAATTGTACTTTAAATAAACTAAGACTGAATCTGCAGTTTAAAAAGGGTTTTGGGCGTGTACAAAATGTCAAATTGTGGATCTTAATGTACAGTATTGAAGTATTAAGTACCTTAATTTGTAAGTAATATGACTATAAGCAGAAGTTTGGTTATTCAAATCTCTTTGTGCACAGACAGTGTGAACAAAATGCCAAATTGTGGATCTTAATGTACAGTATTGTAGTATTAAGTACCTTAAATGTAAGTAATATGACTATAAGCAGAAGTTTGGTTGTTCAAATCCCTTTGTGCACAGACAGTGTGAACAGTACTCTCAACTCTGCCAACAATCAAACACTCACTGCCCTCTGAGCAGTTGACTGCAAATTGCTGCAGTGAATTGTTCATCCTCCAGCATCAGAACACTGCAGTTGTACTATTAAATGTAGGGGGGGACGTGATTTTCTCGGAAGAAGGAGGGAATCTGTAACTTTGCCAAAAGCATTTTCGGTAACTTTATTCCACAATCCATTGCTACTTCCCAAGGAAGATGTGGAATGATGAGGATGGAAAGAGAAATGGTAAGAAGTGGGTGGATAAGCAGCATAAGTGAACAGACACCTGATGAACACTTTTGCTTTACACGTGGCTGGCTTGCTTCTCTTTCGTAATCTTGTCAAAAGCATGCGTAATAAATTCAGCATTAACGCGTACAGAGGTGGAAAATTCCCTTGTAACAGTGACCATAGTGTGATTTTTCATGGCTGTGGGAGGTGTCTACAGAAGGCTCATCCTTATTAAATGTGAGATAAGCTCATCACCTCTCCACTTCATGCCAAGTCTTATGCATTAACCCATGGCTCTATCGGTAGCCTGACTCGACATATGCAGGGTGTTGAGGTATGCCTGTGCGTGCTTGAACCCAAAGTGTGATCCGCTCACCCCTGCTGTCCTGGGTTAGTGTGCATTTAAGTCCTATTCTCTCTCTCTCCTCTCCCCCACTACTCTCAGTGTTTTATGGGCTGTGTGCTGCGGTGCAGTGACCTCCCTCTCACCCCGGTGCCACCCAGCCGGTGCAGGATTCAGGCGTGCATGGACCCTGCCAAAACCCCATAGCGCCACATCTGCAATCCATAAACGCCAGCCACTCTCACTCTCCTACTCCCTCGCCCACACCGCCTTAGAGTCTCACACTCCTCCATTTCACTCTCTCTCTCTCTCTCTCTCACACTCTCACACACACACACTCTAAACTTTTTATTTCAATTTCCAAATTCTATGCATCCCCCTTTTTTGCATTCCTCTGACTGCTTCCTCCCACCACTTTGAGTTTTATTCATGCTGAACATCAACTGGCTCTTCCCTTATCTCTCACTCCCTCACTGCCCCTTTTCTCTCCTTCCGTTTCTCTATCCACATCCAACGGAAAAATCTCTCACCCATTATATCTTCAGTGGGAGCCAACTGAGTGTGGTGGCAGTGAACTGGGAACCACAAGACATTCCTGATCCAAGCAAACAGCACTAAGTCACCAGCGTTGATGTCTTCTGACGGTGGCCTGTGCCAAACACACACTTCACTTATGGGCTGGATTCAGTCTTACCACGTCGCAGTTGGTCCCCTAACAGCTAAATGTTTATCTGTTTCAAATTGATAGCGTCGGAGAAAAATGTAGTGTGTGCATCTAAACCCAGTACCATTTTTGTACATGTGTTCCTCTAAGAGCATTCTCCATCAAGGGGGTATTAAATTCCCCCTCCCCTTGCCTTGAACTGCTGGCCAGCAGAACACCCCTCCCCTCAGCCTTAACAAGATGTGTTCAACACATCACTGTTGCTGTGCCCTTGCCTTAATACATGTTCAAAAAAAAAGTAGGAAATAAATTGAGTGTTACCACAAAACTGTCCAGAGCTCCCAGCTTGCCCCCCATGGGCAATGGAGACATTGGTCTTTCTCGATTGTATTATCTTTTTTTTTTTTTTTCTTCTACTTTTTGCACACAGTGAACTTTTGCTCCCCTTCGTTTCTTGGATCATGTTCTCCTCTCCATCCCAAAGTCTTCACCTTCTGGTTTCCCAGACATATTGGCATGCCTCTGTGGTGCAGTCCCAACACAGCCCGAGGATGAATCACGTTGCTGCGAGCATGCAAGAGCTCAGTTTTATGATAAATACTGCAATTCATAAATCAGTGTTTTCCTACGCAAGAAAGCATGGGGCAGGGAAGGACAAAGCATTTCAACTTCAGTTTGAACGCAACGGAGGACCTGATCTGTGTGTGTGTGCGCATGTGTTTCAGGTCAGGGCCAGACCAACATAGAGAGAGAGCGAGAGACTGATCTCATGAAGTGGCATATGTATGACACGCCAATTCGTATGCCATTTTTGGCATGTTATCAAGACGCATACTCGCTTTTTAGCATGTTTATCCTCCATTGACTTCCATTACCTTGCGCTTGCGTGTGAATTTATGCTGTAGCGAGTAGTATGAAAGGGAAAAAAAAAACACAGGACTTTCACCCAGGAGACCAGGGATCAACCGTCACTTTCTTCTTTTCCCAAACCCAACCTCTGTGTCACGTTTCCTAAACTCAGCAGTCGCTTTCTTCTTTTCCTAAACCCAACCCATCCGCTGTATACGGCGCTCAAAATGCGTACTGATAACACGCCACTTGGCTTAAGAAAGTGGCCGTGTATGTTTACGTCATGATGTCATATTGGAAAGCAGGGTATGTGAAGGGATGTATACTGCAATTAGTAAGCAAAGTATTATAAATAACTAAGTCTGGGCCCACCGCTTGTAAATTCTATCAATGAATCACAGGGTACAGGAAAGTGTAGCATGAGTGTGTTTGGAGAATAATCGTTTTCATTGCTGTATCCCTGCTTTAACAATGATGTAGTTTAGGTGGTGCCATGTCGCCCAAATGGGTTAAGAAGTTTTGTATTTTGTGCTTTTAGTTGTTCAAGTTCATTGCAAGACTGGTGATTAATTAGGTCTTGGTAGCCTTTTTTGTAAAGCCCACTGAGGCATGTTTGTGATAAAAGATTATATAAATAAATGAACCTGACAGCTGTTATTTGTCAAAATCTTAAAAGGCCACACGTCATTGATGGAGATATGGACAAGCATTTTTGCTTAAAAGTACAACTTGGGAGTTCTTTTTCCATGATTAAAGTTTCTCAGATATCACAAACATTAACTATATAACGATAATGCCCCAGTTAGTGCATTCTAGTGTAGCTGCAGGCTTTAACCCTCATCTGCATGACTTCAAAGAGTTGCCAGTGTAATGGGCTTGATACATGACGAATGTAAAAACTATTATTGACCTGCCGGACCGGTCGCTCTGGTAACAGCCCTCATTTAATCATAAAGTACTCAACACACAGACAGCTATGTGTTCAGTGGCAGTCACTCATTCTTGACCCATTTTAAACAAAGTTTAAAGTTGCACAACAAAAGTAGTGGAGAAGCTTTACGAATACTTAGTTATCGCTGCCATCTAGTGGCCGAAACACAATCGGCTGCAAATTCGAGGCTTCTCAGCAAAATGGAACAAGGTGGAACTTTGAATGTAAAGTTATTTTTAATACACGTTACACTTCTTGAAAAGGTTATGTGATCACACTGATGTGGAGTATTTCTCTTCTGTTAATACATGTCCTGTGTCTTTCTTGCGTTGTCCCTCCACTATTCCATGTCCAAGTCGTCCATCTCCACAGTTGCCTCTCTCTTGACCCAGGGTAAAGACAACGGCACGTAGGGGTCGTATGTCCAGCGAGGATACACTCTCTTGTACAAATTCATCAGGACAGTGTCTTGCGAGCGCATCTGATTATCAAATACACACTTCATGTGACCATGTGTTCCTGGAAAGATAAAACATGCCAGTCAGAATTATACAGTTAACAGACAGCTTCTGACACCTAAATTCATTTTTTTTTTTTTTTAAATGTCTCACCTAAAGCCTCCTTGATGTGGCCCCTCCGACCCCACTTTGTCCGCAGCTCCACTGGCTTGAACCACATGATATCATCTGCCACAGAAGGAAACAAAAGACTGGTGAACATGACGCTTAAAGCCACAGAGAAGTCAAACGTTATGTAATATTCTGCAGTCATAGTGGTGAAAGTGAACATCCCCTTACCCCTGTTAAAGAACATGTAACGGACAACCGCAGAGCGCCGGTTAATTTTGAACGGGTGTCCGCTCAGTACAATCCTCTTCAGCACAACACGCTGAGGGTCACAGCTGAGCAGACTTCCTGTAGCCACCAGGTCCTGGATGCCTAGAAAGACACACAAACAAAAACAAAAACACCACAATACCAGTGCAGGATTAGCTTAAGTGGATAATTGAATAAAACAGACAACAAAATGGATGATCAAAAGTAAAAAAAAAAAAAAAAAAAAAAAAAAAAGGCAGCCGGACCAAATGACAAATTAAATCAACATATTTTCAAGTATTCACAGAACTTCGTCTTCGTCTCACCATCGTTCCTTTGTTTGAAGAGCAGCACTCCTGCAGGGGGGAAGGTAATAGGAGCGTACACAGACACCACGGTGGGGGCATCTGGCCTGAGGAAGCGCTCCATCTTATGCTTGTCAGCTAGAGAAGAGCAGAGCCGAGTAGAGCACTCAATACATATTTACGACCGTTTTATCCAGCAGCTAAATCGGTTTCAGACCACCTGCTTCTACGGTCATTCTGCTAATGCATTTTTCAATACAAGTAACAGCAAATCGACAAGGCTATCGAACAACAATACTGTTCTAGAACCAGAAAATCAAGAAAGACGCTCAACCCGCTGCCTTCTAAGTGACTGTACGCTGCTTTAAATAAGGGCATTACTAAATTCCTAGAATACCAAAATTGTGTTCATCATCCCCAGCTTTTGGGGGATTTCTTTTTTTGTCCTATCAAAGTGGCAATTATTACGATTAAATGTCAAAGTAAGGTCAAAATAACGTGCCACAGCAAAATTTATTTAGGTGTTTTTGCACAATTGGTGGTTTTTGGTGACATAGGGAGTCCTTGATGGTCGTTCAGTGGATACCGTTCATTGTTGCTAGTTGCCTCGGTCGCACCAGTTCCACTGAAAATAATTGATTTAGGTACCAAATCTAACTGTTAAGTTGTTAAAGCTGGTTTGAGTGAGCCATTAATATGTGGTAGTCAAGTCATGTGTTTACTAACTTTGTGTAGTTATATCTCTCAGTTGTTCTAATGCATGTATTTAGGGGATTTTGTTTCATTGAGATGAGATTAAGGTTAGAATAGGAGTACGTTTAGGGGCACGTTTGCTTAGTTCAAAGTTGTTCTACCTGAAGTGTGCTGAGAGAAGATAGGAGATGCCCTGAACCTCCGAAATCCACAGTGGAGCACCAGCTCCTCTTTAGATTTGATCGGCTCTGTATTGCTGGGGTGTCTCCTCACCAGGAGGTGCATCACTGACATCTGTGCACAGAGGAGGAAAGGATGAGGTCAGAAAAGTCAATGACTATAGCACTGTACCGTCAGTGTGACTTTGTGTCAAATGGACAGTTATAGATTCAGACCTTCTGTTCATGGGGCAGGAGAGACACCATCATCAGAGGTCTGCCTGACTGGACACTCTCCATCACAGAAGAGGGCACGTTAATGATGTGCAGCGTAACATACCAGCCCACCTGAAACCGAAGGGACAGCAGAGTCAGTGAAGCCGCAGATCTAAGATTGAACAAAGTGCATTTATGTTTACAAAGACAGCCACTCTTTTTTTATTTTTATTTTTATTTTTTACCATGGCGCCCTCTTCCTCTGCTGCAGCCTCAGCTAGCACGCGGCGGCGAGTGCGTTCAAAGCTCTGGAACTGGAAGATGCGAGAGTAGTTGAGGGGCAAGTTCTCCATGGGGTCCCAGGGCGAGGCGCGGAAACTTTTGAGGCCTCTGTAGCGCTGGAACCTAGACGGAGGACGGCAACACAATGAAATGTGGCAATGATCAAAACTGTACAAAAGAAAACTGTTATCCGAAATGGTTTTCATTCTAACCTAAAAATAACAACACTTTCATATTTTTTCATCATCCTACATGGAAGAAGAAGAACTGACCTGATTCTAGCTGCCACGTCGAGGGGTGTGTCCACCTCATCAGGAAACATTTCATTGGCTCGAGCCTCGCGGTAGCGTTTTAGGCCTTCCACTTCTGCAGCCTCGTCAATGTGCTCATCATAGCGCAGATCTGTTCCAGTTCGCTCTGTGGAGCACAACTCTTCCACCTCCTCTTCTTCTTCTTCTTCTGAGACACAGCCTGAACCTGGCTCCTGAGCAGAGCATACAGTACAATGTGCTTCAATATGCAATAGCTTCCCTGTCCCCTTATACTGTAGGAGACCATTAGCAAAATTACTTTGTTACAGAAGCTGCTTTCTGACCAAGTAGTTACAGGAACGTAGTTATAGGAAAAGTCCACTTCTGAGCAGATCTACTAACTACTCTCCCCCAAAACCGTTTTTTCGCCATTAGCATTCACACTGGCCAAGTGGCCATAGGGACTGGTAGGAGGTGTAAAGGAGGAATGCAAGCACGGCAACGGTCTTTATAGCGTTAAAATCAGAAAACAAATACACCAAAAAAAAAAAAAAAAGGTATGAACTAAATCTAATGTATATAGCATATTTGTCATAATTTAAACAAGTCTCTTGGAGGACGACATCTCAGAGCTGTACTGTATATATCTCAAAACCTAGATAATACAAACTAAAGTATTTGCATCACCAGATACTACTAGAGGAAAGATTTCTTTTTTGTAAACTGGATGAACTGACCCTTTCACTTTACAAGCACTGATAGTGGCTGCCACTGTTCAAACTATGAGCTATTACCTAAAAAAGGTCAGTGTTCAATTCTTTTGCACATAAAATACCAAATCAAGACAGACGTAGATGAACAGGTTGCTAAGCTATTATCTTGCAGTTCTGTATACCAGTAATACGGTTGTTGCACTCCTCTTATGTTAGCTGTATACATTCGCAACTTCTTTTCTAATTCATCAAGGCAGCTTTTTGCCTCCCCCAGTCGCTCTCAATATTTTATGACCAGATGCACTTGTTAGGAACACAAGTGCAGTCAAAGAGATTCTAAGTATAGAAATTGTATAATAGCCAAACATAAACAAGACTGACCCAGCCACAATACAAAAAGTGTTTGGAGTCTATGTGTGAATGTGATAAGGAGTTGCCAGAATTCTAACTATCAACTATGGGAACCCCTGGTTTGCATATATTTAACCCTTGTGTTATGTACTTCCGTTTACTTTGTTGAGAATTGCTCTCTAAACCCTGTCTCTTGTGAAGTACAGTGAGGAAAATAAGTATTTGAACACCCTGCTATTTTGCAATTTCTCCCACTTGGAAATCATGGAGGGGTCTGAAATTGTCATCGTAGGTGCATGTCCACTGTGAGAGACATAATCTAAAAAAAAAAAAAATCCAGAAATCACAATATATGATTTTTTAACTATTTATTTGTATGATACAGCTGCAAATAAGTATTTGAACACCTGTCTATCAGCTAGAATTCTGACCCTCAAAGACCTGTTAGTCTGCCTTTAAAATGTCCACCTCCAGTCCATTTATTATCCTAAATTACATGCACCTGTTTGAGGTTGCTGGCTGCATAAAGACACCTTTCCACCCCATACAATCAGTAAGAATCCAACTACTAACATGGCCAAGACCAAAGAGCTGTCCAAAGACACTAGAGACAAAATTGTACACCTCCGCAAGGCTGGAAAGGGCTACGGGGAAATTGCCAAGCAGCTTGGTGAAAAAAGGTCCACTGTTGGAGCAATCATTAGAAAATGGAAGAAGCTAAACATGACTGTCAATCTCCCTCAGACTGGGGCTCCATGCAAGATCTCCCCTCAATGATCCTAAGAAAGGTGAGAAATCAGCCCAGAACTACACGGGAGGAGCTGGTCAATGACCTGAAAAGAGCTGGGACCACCGTTTCCAAGGTTACTGTTGGTAATACACCAAGACGTCATGGTTTGAAATCATGCATGGCACGGAAGGTTCCCCTGTTTAAACCAGCACATGTCAAGGCCCGTCTTAAGTTTGCCAATGACCATTTGGATGATCCAGAGGAGTCATGGGAGAAAGTCATGTGGTCAGATGAGACCAAAATAGAACTTTTTGGTCATAATTCCACTAACCATGTTTGGAGGAAGAAGAATGATGAGTACCAATCCCAAGAACACCATCCCTACTGTGAAGCATGGGGGTGGTAGCATCATGCTTTGGGGGTGTTTTTCTGCACATGGGACAGGGCGACTGCACTGTATTAAGGAGAGGATGACCGGGGCCATGTATTGCGAGATTTTGGGGAACAACCTCCTTCCCTCAGTTAGAGCATTGAAGATGGGTCGAGGCTGGGTCTTGCAACATGACAATGAGCCGAAGCACACAGCCAGGATAACCAAGGAGTGGCTCTGTAAGAAGCATATCAAGGTTCTGGCGTGGCCTAGCCAGTCTCCAGACCTAAACCCAATAGAGAATCTTTGGAGGGAGCTCAAACTCCGTGTTTCTCAGAGAGCCCAGAAACCCGACTGATCTAGAGAAGATCTGTGTGGAGGAGTGGGCCAAAATCCCTCCTGCAGTGTGTGCAAACCTGGTGAAAAACTACAGGAAACGTTTGACCTCTGTACTTGCAAACAAAGGCTACTGTACCAAATATTAACATTGATTTTCTCAGGTGTTCAAATACTTATTTGCAGCTGTATCATACAAATAAATAGTTATAAAAATCATACATTGTGATTTCTGGATAAAGAAATTTTTTTTTTTTAAGATTATGTCTCTCACAGTGGACATGCAGCTATAATGACAATTTCAGACCCCTCCATGATTTGTAAGTGGGAGAACTTGCAAAATAGCAGGGTGTTCGAATACTTATTTTCCTTACTGTAAGTAAGTAAAGTTTATTTCTAGAGAACATTTCAACACAGTTTAAGTTGACCAAAATGCTGTACAAAAAAGCACTAAGGTGCTGTATTAACCCTTGTTTTGTCAAACAACACAAGAGTTAAAAGTTTGTGCTGGTTCAAGTGAGTCTACAAAACGATTGTATGTTTCCAGACATTATCTGGGACAATATCTAGAAATTCCAACTTCCGCGGGCCATAAATTTGTACGAGTACATGAATCATCAAAGAGGATATGCTTTAAAGTGCTCCCTCAACTGGCAAAAACAGGCAGAGCCAGACCCATGAGGGGAAAGCACTCTGCATGGGGCTGATTCACAACCTTTCCAACATCCCTGCTGCAATAATAATAATTATTATCATTTGAAGTACCCTTTTCCCTATTGTTACCGTCTCATAAATACGTATTCCTGTGTTAACGTCGACATCAAACACATGCTAATAACAATCACAGATCATAGTGAACCCATTGCAAAGGCAGAGTCCCCCTTCCCCCCTCCCCCGACTTCTTTTCAAGCAGAGCTGGAAATAAATAAATGGTCGACCCCTCCCTTCGTCCAGACAGGAAGTTGTGTTCACAGGACAGGAAGACAGGAGGCTTCTCTCGGGACTCCTGCTCCAAACACTATTGTTGTGGTGAGCAGCCTGGCACTACAGGCCACAGACAGACACTGAGAAAACAAACAGTGCCTCTCAGTTACGAGGTGCACTGACCGCGGGTCACGTATGCACCGCTCCGGGCCACTCGGGACGCGTAGCTTCTCCGCAGATTACTGTCCTCGTCAGCCCCCATTAGGCGACGTCGTCGGACTGCAGCCACGCAGTTGCTATGACAACAAGAAGCAGCTAAACAAACTAACCCTCTTGTGCTGGAAGAATGCATCGAGAAATAAATTGAGAAAACTTTAAATTAATTAACAATACTTGAGTAATCTTTATTTATTTTTATTATACAAAATATAATGCTGAATATTTTGTAGACTCCAGCTTCTACAAGGTGAGGGTTTGAGCATTTTCTCTAACTCATAATTATAAACTAAATTCCTGTTGCATTTTTTTAAGAGAAAATCGACAATTTGATACTGTAATGACAGCTTGGGGTCCGTGAACTTGCAGTTGACATTCGCCCTTATTTTTGTCTTTACATTTCATTTATGGACAAAACTATTAACTCAAAACAAAACAAGTGAGTTGACGGCCTTCATGCTCTATGCAATCATGCTGCCTTTGGAATTACCAACGAACCGTGAAGAGAGAAATGGAAAAGGAAATGATTAATAAATCGAGACTGAGCTTCCTTTCTATGAACCTTTCTGGTTCAAGTCCGTTCAGGGACATCATTTCCCCTCACCTCTTCGCTGTCTTTGATAAAGGCTTAAAATGCAACAAAAAATGGTGTACCTGAGAGATATTGTCCTCATCCTCTCCATCCATGGCCTCGTCCAACATGTCGTCATCGTCATCATCTTCCTCGCTGCTTTCATCGTCTAGCGCGCCATTCTCCTCCTCATCTTCATCAACAATCCACGAGGCCTGGTAGTCTGATGTTCCTTTGGGGACCTTCATCACACGTTTTGTCTTCCTGGCCTCTAAAACCCAGAGAGAAACATTTAGAGTCCCGTCTCGTTGGCAGTCCCATTTTAATCAAGAAAGGCACTTTGGTACACAGACACTTTTAAGTTGTGTAGGTACAAAATGAAGGCAAACTAAATATTGCAATGTACAGTTTTTCACTTTGCTTTGAGCCAACTGAAGGTGACATGGCAACCACGTTTTAGTTTGTTCTGTAAATCCCTGGTCGTGTTAATCTATCAAATCTATTTTGCAAACATCTATTAAACTGACTATAAGATCGTGTGTATGCATGTGCACGGTGTAATACCAAACTGTAATAAAAAAGGAAAACGGGGCAAGACCAGCATCATTGGTACAAAGTTTCCTAGTGACTTCTCTCACAGCGATAGTTTGGAGTTGATCCCAGTACGACAGGATTGCTCCAAAAAAAACAAACTGGTTGCTCTGACACACGAGGCCTCAAACCCTACACTGAACAATTATCTTTTTATTCTGTTTCTGCACCTTCAGCTTCCAGAAGCTCGGTTTCTGTCGGCCACGTCTGCTCTCCATCCATGGGGTCCACCTCGGCCTCTGCCTGCAGACCCTCCCTGCGGGATGGGTCCGCTTTCATGAGCACCCTCACGGGGGCCTCGCCTTCAACGCCGTCCTGTGGGGAAAACGCAGATGACTGAGGTAAATGGGAAACATTAACATTGAACTAACTGCACAGAAACTCTAAAGCAGAGTGTTAAAAGTCGACTTGTCCATCCAAGGACCATGCCAGAGTTTTTGCACGGTCAAGCCCCACTTACTGTCACTCATATTGTGTGACGTTTGCATTATTTTTATGAACAGCAGAGAGTTTGACATTCTTGAATTGCTTTTGCCATCTTCCAGTCAGCCACTCTCTTAATTCACTAAACAATAGGACAATCTGATACTTGAATTCGCTCAAGTATCTCTTGCCTGCTTAGGTAATTTATTATAATCAATATCATGACTACTTTAATTGTTGTTAAGGTTATGTTCTTGCTGCATAGTAAGAAAGTGCACATTTGTGTGCACTCCATTATTATGCAACAGAAACATGACATTGACAAAAGTGGCGACTCACTGTGATGGCTCAAGTCTCTTCACCTACCAGCATGTCGACATCTCCCTTGCCAGGCTTTGTTGGTCTGGCTGTTAAGTTGAGGGGAAGAGGGTCTGATGGAGCATCGATCTGACTGAGCTGAAAGTCTCCATGTCCACTGATGTGCACCAGTCTGTCAACTTGTAGAGGACGGCCACGGACGTACCCAGAGACACAGAGGGTGCCCAGGCCAGTGGGACCACTGCCGGTCCCCTCAGCAGGGCTGTCGGGCGTGAAGGTGACTTGCTGAGCCACGAGATGGGAACGTCTGGAGCGGAACCCGAGCTTTCTCTGCCTCTGGGTGCCCAGGTGTCTGAGAAGTAGAGTGGCATCCTGCTCCGAATCAAGAGGGAAGAGACGGGCTTCAGGGAAACGGATCTCTGTGATCTTTGACAGAGCTCTCCTGGACTCAACCTTCTTCTTCACAGGAATGTCAGACAAACCCTGGCACACCAGTGCTACATGGGGTGAATTCAGGGACAGAGAGATGAGTGCTTAGAAAATGTACACCATAAAAATCTGACATTATGCATAAAATCTGCTGCAACAACGGTCTATCCCAGTGTCACTGCTAGAGAAGCTGTGTTCAGGTTTATACCCACCGTGACTGGGGAGGCCCTGGGCAAAGAGGCTGGAGAGACAGTAGTCTCCATAGCTGTCCCAACCTTCAGTCGAGTCCAGCACAAATACAAGGCTATCTGCAATCTTTGCCACATCCAGCAGGGAGTGTATGTCAGCTGTCCAAACAAACCATTTGAGAAGCTTCAGAATGAGACAACATAATGCTCATAACAAAAGACAAAAATGGTACAAGGCACATAAGATAGTAAAATGAAAAAGATTTTCATTTACACAGTTTAATTGTATCAATGCCAATATACCGGACTGCACCTTAGTATTGTTTGGTATTTATATTTGAATGAATACATTCATCACAAAACAGGTTTTCAACTGCATTTAAAAAGGACCAGTGGGTAGGATTTAGTGACATCTAGCGGTGAGGTTGCAGATTGCAAGAACTGAATACCCCACCCGTCCCCTACCAAGCTTCTGGCAGAACCTACTTACCAGACTGATCTCATGAAGTGGCATATGTATGACACGCCAATTCGTATGCCATTATTGGCATGTTATCAAGACGCATACTCGCTTTTTAGCGTGTTCATCAGTCCCTCCAGAAAAAACACGATTATGCTATCGCATTATTCAATGCATAATCAGCCAAAGTCTGCATATTTATGCGGGGGCTGCATTTTTTCAAATACGCCGCACTTTGGCCGCATAAATTGCCGATTTCCGCGCAAAATATGCGGGGCTTGCACGATTTTATTCTGCCGTCCGCTGTATACAGCGTAGACATACACAAGGATAGCTCAAAATGCGTACAGATAACACGCAGAACACGGAAAAGTGGCGTGTATGTTTACGCAAAGTCATGATGCCATGTTGTACTTACCTTCAGGTAACATAAAAACACAAAAGGCCCTGTCTAGAGCCAGTGTTTGGTTTGTCCGTTCTGAGCTACTGTAAAAACATGGCGGGCTCATAGTAAGAGGACCCGCTCCCTATGTAGATATGAAGGGCTCATTTTAAGCTAACGAAAACACATCACATCTTAGTTTCTAGTTATTATACAATAATGAAAACTAAAGTATTAATATTATAGTCTGCCAATAGATCCCACTCAATCCTACACACTGGTCCTTTAACTAAATCAATATCAGTTGAATTGTTTTTTTTTTTTTTTTAGCAACAACTGTTCAATATCACTTACCCGTGCTGTGGCTGAGGAAGATGAACCTTTGTTTAAAACGAGGCAGAAGCAGCCCAAAACTGTCAGCGACACCACTGATGCACCGCTCCTGATGTACGACACCCCCAGTACCCTCTCCACGTAGCAGTTTGGTAAGCGCACCGGCATCGACGCCAGCATGGAGGGACACCACCGCGACCAAATGAGGAGGACCATCCCTGCTGCCCAGACGTCGCTTTTCTGTCAGGACCTAAAAAGACAAGACACGTGGAAACTCTGCCGCACAAAAATCAGGAATTCTGAGTAGACTTTTTTTTCGTGTGAAATAAAGGAAAAATACCATGTCTTTCTTATTCCTGCGTAGCTGGTTGGCTTTGTGCCTTCTGTCCATCCTCTTTTGCTCCTTTCTCTGTTTTTTGGTAAGGGCCGTCACTGACACTCTCCCTGTGAGTCAGGTCAACACAGGGATTAATTACCATGTTGTGCAAGATCCAAGTAAAATGGTAAATATACATGTGTTGGTGCACACTTTCAAAGGCTGATTTGGATGCTTTATTGAACGAACCTCATAGTATTTGCACTGTATGAAAAACAAAGTGCATAAGAATGCCTGAACTGTTCACGGTATAAACAAACCACAGTCTTGCAGCTTAGAAGAGATCATCTGGTACAATTTATTGTAAACCAATCCTAAAAATATACCATGTAACTACAAGCGGTCAATACATCTGGAGTAGATATGTGAACAGTGCGCGAACAAGAACGGCTTTCTGTAGGCTATTGAAGTTATGAGTGATGTCTATAATATCTTTGCTGCTGGGTGGACAATATATAAAAAACACCTGTCGAGTTCAGTGCGATCCACAACAACAGCCCTGCAACAAAAACTGCCTTGACTTGGTGAGACTTATAATGTTACATTTTCTTAAAAATTCTTAGAAAAGCATAAATTCGATGATGGATCATTTTTATGGCCATAGTTCAATCAACACCTCAACTAGTAACAACAAAAACTGAACCTGAAAAGGGATAGTTCCTTGTTTACGTGACATACAAATCATGGATAAATACTAAAACTTAGAGATGAAGACAGATGGCCATTATTTCGGATTCTGTGGAACGAGATGTTGGGGTTGCAGCATTATACTGACTCTCGTATTTATAGTCTACAATGTAGAGGTGTGAATCTTCACTGATCTCCCGATTATATTACGTTTATCATGTCGGCGATTCAATTCGATATCTCGATGCGTCAAATACATTTTTCTATTAAAGCCATATAGGATATTTAATTCATAGCTTTTCAAGCTTCAAAAACAAAACATTCTGCAGTGCTCTAATACTAAATAAATTGGATACATAAAACTATACAGCACTGAGCACATGGCACTTCCTGAATGTGCAAAACATAACATAATATGTAAACAGAAATGTTGTTAGGCCTACATTAAATTGTAAACAAAAATGATCGATTATGAGCCTGCAGATAATTGATGCAGCATCGTCCATGTCCACAATTCGGTGCATCGATTATTTGATTAATTTCAACACCTCCAGTACATGCATGTAAAGTTGTGAGGTATAAAAGACTCCATTGAACATATTGGAATAAAATAAAAGACGAACAATAAGATGACGACAGCGTCTTCTCCCCTGAGGAGCACTGATTGGTCCCCCGTGCTATAAAAGGTCATGGGTCAACTGGTTAAAAAAACCCAGCAGTTTAGTTACCAACGCCAAGCGAGACGCTGCACACGGTCGGGCGTTTTTACGCAATTCCTCACAAGGAAATAGTTGTTTTATATATAACGTTACCCCATTTTCTAGTGAAGTGATGCCACCCCAGAATCCACTAGAAACTCAACACGTGTGTATGCAGAGCCGTGGTCACAGCCACAAGCTAACGGCAGCTGTTGGGTAACGCTTTATAACTGAATACGGCTTACCTTTGTTCTCTCTCTCAATTTCTCCTTTCGTCCGGTGCTTGCCATGTTTGTGTCCTTTATTTTTCTGTTTATATATGCCGGGCCTGTGGCCCTGTTGTTTTTCCTCATTCGCAGCCATTTTCACACCATGTGGAAAGGGAAAAGTGCAGGCGATTTACTTCCGTACTCGCACCCGGCGTCATGACAGAGGGGCGTGTCTTTAGGCTTTCCGGAGAGGGTCTTCTTCAAAATAAAAGCATACGTCAACTCACGATCATGTGGACGTTATTTCCACAAACCAGTAAATGTGGTGAACAAACTAAGCTTTTTCAGGTCACATAATCAGGAATGATCTAGATGTAATGATGACGACGTGCAGCGCCAATGTTGCAAACTGTATGCACAAGCCACTAAAACAGCCCTTTCTGGAACATATACAGCCAACAAAATGAAAAAGCTTCAGGTGGCATTTAATGGTGCATTGAGAATCTTGATCCAGCTTTCAAGTCATATGTTTGTGACTTATGTTCCCACCTAATGCCGTGTTGACGAATTTTATGTACAAACATGTGTCAATAACTGCTAAAAAAAACAACAATGTCATCATAATCGGCTTATCGGCTGAGCCTACACAAAGTGCCACAAGGTATTCCTGTTGTTTTTGGAAATATTGGAACAAATTGCAACTAAAATGTTGTTGTCCTTGTATTTATTGTATTGTTTTTATACTGATATGGACCTTTGTGTCTGAAATACAGTTACATTCAATTTAATTTGAATAAATTAATACTGCAATTATATTACTGTATTTACTAGGCCTACAATTTAAGCACAAATCAAGATAAACGTGAGCCTAATATTCTATATATGTGCTACTGCAGCTATTCTACAGAAAGTGCTGCTAAAGCTTAAAGGTGCTCTAAGTGATGTGAGTGTTTTTTTAGGCTAGGCTACAACATTTTTTGTCACATACAGCAAACATCTCCTTCCAGCCAATAACCGATAAGAAGGAGCTGGTTGAGTCATGAATACGCATTGTGGAAGTAGCCTACGTGCTAACGCTGCTGCAGTGATGGCTCAACCAGCTCCTTCTTGTCAGTTATTGGCTGGAACACGGTTTGTTATGGTTCGTGGTGCAGGTTGGCGCAGTTTGTTTTTGTTGGCGTTTGTGGAGCCCGAGCTGTCTTCAGAGACCGCGTTTTTTTACAGTGTGTTCAGGGGACAGGCAGCTAGCGGATAGTGAGGAGATGTTTGCTGTATGTGACGAAAAATGTTGTAGCCTAAAAAACGCTTCACATCACTTAGAGCACCTTTAAGAAAGACACATTCACAGCAAAGTTACTATGACGATAAGAAAAAAAAAACATTTCTTGTCAATACAACCTATATAAATTTGAATAAACATGATCACAAATAAAATTGTAGGCTATGTGATGTGTTAGCTCAAACCCACCTCTAAAAACATGTATCCATCCTCTGTTTTCATCATCATCTGATATTTATTCCTCTTTCCTCTCATCACTCTATAATGATTTAACCTGGGTCCAACTTTTAACTTTTTTTTTCTTCTCAATTATCCAGTTTTATAGTTCACAAGCCTCTCTTTAAACAAAATGCACTCACTTTTGACCTGGAAGTAAAAAAGTGAGGAAAGAGAGGGAGATGTAGAGATGGAAAGAATAAGAAAACATTAAGGAGCCCTTGATGCAATCACTTTAGCAAAAATTGAGCTTGTAGCTGCCTGCTACACCTGTTCATTCGGAGAATATAGCAGCATCCTTAAGTTACTGCAGCCTGGCTGTTTGAACTGGATCCATAACTAAATACTACATCAAGTATTTGGCAAATCCAAAGTTGTGTATTGGTAGATCTCCCCTTTTTTGGAGGGATTGGCTGGAAAAGGGAATTGTTACACTGGGGGGATCTGTATCTCAGTGACATATTGAAATCATTTTAGGATGTGGTACAGCAATTTGGAGCTTCAATTTTTCAGATTTTCAACTTTGCCATTTGTTAATGGGGATTTTTGGATCCAATTCTTCAGCCCTAAAGGAACCAGAATGTTTAGATAAGATGTTGTTGAAATATGGAAAAGGTCATGAGGCTTCTGGGTATTATTTGATGCTTATGCAGAATCTGGGGGATGGAGCCTGGACAGCCTCAAGAAGACATGGGAAAGGGATCTAAAGTATTACACTGGATGATGAGGAGTGGGACAGAATTTGTAATTTTTAAACTGTTATGCGATGTGGGGGTGCACATCGGTTCTACTAGACTCCCTCCAGATTGTTTTAACTTTGTTTGAAAGACGCACCAAATTGTTGAAAATGCAAGACAGAGGATGGCCAATCACTTCATGTCCTATTGTCCTGTGGATAAGGTCCAGGGATTTTGGACTGTGATACATGATGACCTATGTCAGATTGCAGGGACCCAGGTTCCATTCAACCCCAGATTTGTTCTATATGGGTCAATCCTAAACAGGATGGATAAGCACATATTAAATTAGTTTAATGATAGCCAGACAGATTCTTTGAGGATGGAGGAATGAAGGGGTGCCATCAACGCAAGGGTGGGCTTGTGAGATGGCTAGGGTGGCAGCATTTGAAAAAAGTCATCTAAACAGTTTGCCAGATTGAATTTCTATACTAGACAATTTCTGGAGGGTTCCTAAGAAGCCATATTGTGTGTTATATTATGTTTTGGTGCCCCCATAAAGCCAAAATCTTTTAACTTGTACATAAAAAAAATAACTAATACAATAACAATAATATAAAAGAATGTAATTGGCAGACTGCCATGAACTATACTGATTATGTCCATGCTCTCCAGAAGCCAGAAGAGAAAAAATTATTTTGTACTTGCTAACTTAAAGGTGCTCTAAGTGATGTGACGCGTATTTTAGGCTACAACATTTTTCCGCTAGCTGCCTGTCCCCTGAACACACTGTAAAAAAAACGCGGTCTCTGAAGACAGCTCGGGCTCCACAAACAGCAACAAAAACAAACTGTGCCAACCTGCTTCACGAACCATAACAAACAGTGTTCCAGCCAATAACCGACAAGAAGGAGCTGGTTGAGCCATCACTGCAGCAGTGTTAGCACGTAGGCTACTTCCACAATGCGTATTCATGACTCAACCAGCTCCTTCTTGTCAGTTATTGGCTGGAACACTGTTTGTTATGGTTTTTGGAGCAGGTTGGCGCAGTTTGTTTTTGTTGCTGTTTGTGGAGCCTGGGCTGTCTACAGAGACCGCATTTTTTTACAGTGTGTTCAGGGGACAGGCAGCTAAAGGATAGTGAGGACTAGAGATATTTGCTGTATGTGACAAAATGTTGTAGCCTAAAAAACGCGTCACATCACTTAGAGCACCTTTAACTCTTTTATGCATAGACTGCTCTTAGCCTATGTCATGCACATTAAACAGACTCAATACAGTAGGTCTCTAGTATGAATTATTTACAATATGTGACAAACTAGTTAACCCTAACAATCAAAATCAATTCTACTTTTCAGATATCAGCATTTTCTATTGCAAGGTAAATTAATATATTGTATGGTTTATCTATTCCATTGTATAGTCAGAAACAAATATGAGGAAATAACCACAAATGAATAATAAAAAACAAATCTAATAAAAGAGTAGCCTATTTACTCCACTATATATCATAGGCCGATCGAGTGTTTTCTTTATTTTGTCTCCGCCTCTAGATGATTTTGGGTCAGAGAAAGTTTACTGCAACTACCACAGGCAGGGCGGAACTGCTGTTTGCAGTATGTCGAAGGAAGACGGACAGTCAGGCAGAGTTACAGTTTAACTAAACAGCTAGCTAGCTAAGTAACTAGTAAACATGCCAGTGTGCTAGGTGAAACCCCCAGTTTTTCGACATTTCGTATTCCATCGCGGCTCGTTTCTGGGTGTTTGGGAGGTGTTTGAACTTCCCTCACATTCTCCACAACGCATTTTCACGAAGGGAGGCGGCGGTGGCGCGCTCGGCAGCCATCTTTGGAGCTGGGCTGGGAGTGGGATTCGACTATTCTGGCACCCCAGATACTTCGAGGGTGGGGATTTTAACCTACAATGATTCATAAATCTGCATGTTCTAATCGACTGACAGCGTCACGGACCACAAGGATTTAGCGTACGAAATCACTGCGCCGGGGATGAAACGGGAAGAATACTTTATAATCCCAAAGTGTTTTGAATTACACGACATTCTCTACAGTGCTGAAACCTGGCCTGTCAGGAGAGGGTGAGTTTCAGCTAGCTAGCTAGCTAGCTAACTGGCTAAGCTAACTTAGCAAACAACAAATAGGTTAGCGTGCTAATTTAGTCATTTCTGGTAAATGACTCTTGAAGTTGATTTTAATTCCACATCATTCGAGTAGTTGCTCAACTGTTACCGCTGTAAATACGTCGCGGATATTGCTTGGATTGTTTGATCATATGACACGTAACTTAGCTAACGTTAAGTTTGGTGTGTAGCTAGCTAACATGAACGTTACAGTCAACGTTGGCTGGTTTAGGAGCTCCTGAATGATTTGTTTGCGCACGCTTGAGAGTGCAGTGCGGGTCTTTACATTTCAGACTTTGTTAGTTTGATTTACTTGAAACAGCTGTTGGAAAGTGACAACTTTCAGAAAATCCCACTAAGTGCTTTCTCTAATTCCACTTGTGTTGCAACTCCAGTGAGGTAATACCCAGCCACAGGTAACCGATGATATAACACAGCAGGTAGGGGTTAAGGCTGGGCTACTAGCTAGTTTAACTCGTATGTGACAGGGTTTAGGCAAACCGTAGTCATTTGATAGTGGTTTAAAATGTTCAGAGCAATAACACTACTGTACAAGTGTCTGTCTATCCCAACAGGAAAACTCTGATTAGGCCCAATTGCCATCTTACTCCATTAATGTACAACGATTTAGGCCTGTACATAAACATAGCTACGTCTTTGGTTTATGGTCTTTGACATACAGATAAACACTGGTGATTGACACTGTTTGGTTATGTGTTGTTTGTGCTATGGATTTGGAGTGCCATAAGGAAATGACTTAACTGACCGACATTAACTGATAAGTTGAAACGGTGTAACGTTACTGATATCTAAAAAGTGATGGCAGTTGCGTTTTGTAAAGATAAATTAACTGTATGGTATGAAAGCTTCAAAAACCGTCTTTCACTGTGTCTGCATTTGCAATGCAGGTCTGTAAGTCAAGGCAGACTGATAATCACTAGTCCAAATGCTCACCAGGGCCCCTTCCTAGCTCCCTATAGCTGTGCGAACAGGAAATGCTGAGAAATGCAGCCCAGTGAGGGCATACATTGGGAATTCCAGCCCTCCAGCTTTGTTGTCCTGTCCTGCTGCATTCTTGTGTGTGTGAGTGTGAGAACGCAAGGGTGTTTTTATGAAGGTGTCACTTATCATCACTCACTACTTTTGGGCTCATGTGTCCACATTTTGAAAATTCCTCCTCATGAGATATGACAACAAAGCTCATTCATGAGCAACGATGTAGTAAAGAGAACAATGGCAATAAAGAGGCACAGTCCCACATGGTAATGAGGCTTTATTTCAGGGCTGTGGCTGCATCTGTGTGGAATAGTGAGTTGTTCAGTGTTGTTGTGAGACAAAAGATGTCTGCTTGAACTGGGGGCTGTTTCTCCCTGGGAAAGAAGTCTTGTGACTCTTAGCGTCAGCTCTGCATCTGTTTGCAGCTGATCATCTGAGCCTCACAGACTCAGTAAACTTTCCTCAGTGATCTTTTACAGTCTACATCTGTGTTACAGCAGTGAATGAAGCTGTATAACAACCTATTTAATAGGCCTCAAATAGTTAAAAAAAAAAACAATTAAGCCTGGCAGTGGAGTTGTGGACCTATGCTATGTTCTGTCAGTGTCTGTCATTTTAAAGGATGACTTCATCTAAAAACAAAACCCATTATCCCACGTCTCTGTTTCTAGTCATGCGGGCAGTTTTTTTTTAATTTTTTTATGGTGAGCTTTTAAGATCAGGTTCATCCACACCCATACTGTGGATATGTTCAGTATTTTTTCACATTCAGAAGACAAAAACTGTTCACAACTCTTTTCAGTATGGATGATTGATGATGATTATACAGCGTGCCTAGGACGCTATTTTTAGAAAAGTTTTTAAATTTTTTCAACACTGAGCACCACAAACAAATTGTTCATCTGTTTGGTAACCACTATAGATCATTGGGACTAGGTGTTTTGTGATTATTATTATTATATATTTTATAATTTTTTGGGCCTTTAATGATAGGAAACCAATGAGAGAGAGATAGGGAGAAAGGGGGGTGGGAGACATGCAGGAAATCTTCCCAGGTCTGACTCGAACCCTGGACCTTCTGTGTCAAATCATGAACATCTGTATATGTGCGCCCGCTCTACCGACTGAGCTATCCTGGATGCGTGTTTTGTGATTTGATTTTATTATACTTTTTTTTTTTTTTTGACAAACTAATCCTTTTAATCACTTGTAGGAAGGTTATATGGACAATGTTTGGTACGTTTGAGAATGTGTGTTCACCAAGTACGTACAGGTTTAGCAAGTAGTCCCATCACTTCACTGGAGTGCTTTGTTTCAGTTCAGGCGTCTAGCTCACAGTGAAGCAGCATGTTGTTAAGTTGGTTTCTGTGTTCGAGCTGGAAGTTGTCAGTTGCTAGATGGTTCGTTGCATCCTCCTCACATCTCCCTGTCTACATACCAGTCGCTGACGGCGTGAGGAGAGTTGATCAGGACACGGCCCACTGATTTCCTTTACCGTGGTCGCTGTTACTATGGAAACAGGAGACTTTTCTCTTGCCTACCTCAGGATTTCCGACTTGCCGTTCTCTACATTTGCACCTGACGTCATGGTTCAGCTCATGTTTTGCGTAGCCTTCTCTCGCTCAGGTGTATATAGGCTCTGCCATAGCACGTATGGACAGCCAGAGAGCTGTGATGTTTCACTTAATTCAAATTGCCTCTCACTGTAACATATAGCATTATTAATATAGTGCAACAATACCTTACTAATAAGTTACTTTGCATGGGTACAGGATGTGTATATTTCCTCAAAATATCCTGATTAACTTTTTAAAGGTCCCATGACATGGTGCTCTTTGGATGCTTTTATATAGGCCTTAGTGGTCCCCTAATACTGTATTTGAAGTCTCTTTTATATAGGCCTTAGTGGTCCCCTAATACTGTATTTGAAGTCTCTTTTATATAGGCCTTAGTGGTCCCCTAATACTGTATCTGAAGTCTCTTTTATATAGACCTTAGTGGTCCCCTAATACTGTATCTGAAGTCTCTCTTATATATACCTTAGTGGTCCCCTAATACTGTATCTGGAGTCTCTTTTATATTGACCTTAGTGGTCCCCTAATACTGTATCTGAAGTCTCTATATAGGCCTTAGTGGTCCCCTAATACTGTATCTGAAGTCTCTTTTATATAGACCTTAGTGGTCCCCTAATACTGTATCTGAAGTCTCTTTTATATAGGCCTTAGTGGTCCCCTAATACTGTATCTGAAGTCTCTTTTATATAGACCTTAGTGGTCCCCTAATACTGTATCTGAAGTCTCTTTTATATAGACCTTAGTGGTCCCCTAATACTGTATCTGAAGTCTCTTTTATATAGACCTTAGTGGTCCCCTAATACTGTATCTGAAGTCTCTTTTATATAGACCTTAGTGGTCCCCTAATACTGTATCTGAAGTCTCTTTTATATAGACCTTAGTGGTCCCCTAATACTGTATCTGAAGTCTCTTTTATATAGACCTTAGTGGTCCCCTAATACTGTATCTGAAGTCTCTCTTATATAGACCTTAGTGGTCCCCTAATACTGTATCTGAAGTCTCTTTTATATAGACCTTAGTGGTCCCCTAATACTGTATCTGAAGTCTCTTTTATATAGACCTTAGTGGTCCCCTAATACTGTATCTGAAGTCTCTCTTATATAAGCCTTAGTGGTCCCCTAATACTGTATCTGAAGTCTCTTTCTCAAAATTCAGCCTTGGTGCAGAATTACAGCTACTACAGCCAGTCCCACAATGAGCTTTCCTTAGTATGTGCCATTTCTGTGTCTAGCTTTAAATGCTATTGAGGAGGAGAGCCTGGGGGGGGGGGTGTGGCCTTGACCAACTCCCACTTTGCTCGTTTGAAGGCCATGATGTCTCTCTCTCTCTCATGAGCGGGCCAAATTCTCTGGGAGGGCAAAGCAGAGAAAGGGGAGGTAAAGATTCCAGATCTGCCCATCGGCCCATCTGAGCTTTCATTTTCTCAAAGGCAGAGCAGGATACCCAGGGCTCGGTTTACACCTATCGCCATTTCTAGCCACTGGGGGACTATAGGCAGGCTGGGGGAACTCATTAATGTTAAAAAACCTCAAAGTGAAATTTTCATGCCATGGGACCTTTTTAAAAATGAAGCCCTGTAATTTATACTGGGGGACACATGAATACATTGGGTTAAACCCCTCTGCTGCTGTTGTGTGTTTTTTGTATTTTGTGTGTACTCATTCCTGTTTTTCCTTGTGTTTTTAGCTCTGAACACATATGAGACCACTGTCCTGCAGATGAGCCATCGGTGGGGGCTTTCAAGTCGCTGTCGCAGACCCAGATAGTTCCTGGCGGCAGCGGCATTGCCCCCTCCCCCAAACTCCCCATTATGCCCAACAGCAGTCGGGCGGGGAGCCTGAAGGACCCCGAAATTGCTGAGCTCTTCTTCAAGGAGGACCCGGAAAAGCTCTACTCAGATCTGCGTGAAATTGGACATGGCAGCTTTGGTGCTGTATATTTTGTGAGTATTTTTGCAATATTAGGCTTTGGTCCAAGCCTTAGGCCATTTTCAGTCTGACATCAGAACTGCATGAAAAAAAACAACCTCAAGATCATTGTTACGGTTGATAAAGTGAATGCTGCCTTTTTGGAAAATTAGGAAAATCCTGTCTCGTGAACTGCTAACAAAGAGAAAAAGCAAAAAGTGCAGCACAAGCCTGTGCTTGAAGGCCATTTGGATGATATTGGTAAATCGTTCGGTTTGGTTTCAGTGTTCAGCAATGGGAGAGCTTTGTTCTGTCAACCAAAAAGGCCTTTAGATGCTTTCAAATGTTTCATAATGATTCTTAAAATGCACAACCATTTTTAGTGGCACTCCAGCCTATTATTGAGCAGGCTTTTGCACAATGTGTTAGCTAAGATGGGTTATATAGCCTATGTGATGTGGATATTATACCCAAGCAGTTAGAAGCATTCATTGCTTATGTCAGTAAGCTTACGCAGAGAATTGTATCACAAGTCCTAATTTGTTGTTATAAAATGCCACATTGCCCCAACAGCTACATTGATTTTGAATGTGGATCATGTAGTTGAGTCTCTCAAGGCTGTGACCCACCAACCCGACAACCGACTGTCGGCAGAAAAGGCAGTCGGACTGATCAGTCTCCCCGAGTTGGTCAAAAAAGTGCCTCAGAACACACCGAAGTCTGTATAATCTGTATTGTCGGCCAAAAAAATGGAAACCGGCAGCTGATTGGACGAACGCGTCACGTGGGTCTGGCTTCTCCCGAATTTCAAAGCCAGACCATAACGGCGGCTCACTCAGAATACGAGCTCGTATTTTACGAAAATAGTTCACTGAAACGTGTCTCTGAAAACATTTTCAGCGAGAAATAGGCCATGCAGTTGCTGAATCTGTCTTTGTTTCAGATCGACCAAGTCAGTTTAAAAGATTTTTAGGCCTTTGTCACGCTCATCCCGCTCGTCATTTCCCGGTTAGCACTCCACCAATCAGATTGGCCATTGAGTCCGACTACCCGCTGGCCGACTCAACAAGTCATATCAGCCCAAATGAACGCCGACGGCTCCTCCGACTGACGACGGCACCAAACACACCGAACCGACTCGAGTCACCGACCTCGCCAGACTGTCCGACGGCCGACAATCGGGTTGGCGTGTCAGCGCCTTAATACGGATTGTGTGTGTTGTGACGAGGTCACGTACAGTGATTGTCGATTTTTTTTTTTAATAATTATATAAGATTTCCAGGCAAATATTACATGACAAAATTAATGGGTAGCATGGGTATCTCAAAATACAGCTGGTACTTCTACTGTAGCCCATGTAGCTTGAGTAAGTGAACCAAACCTTACACCAGTGGTAAAGTTGTGAGGTAAAGATGAGAATCGCACCAATATGTAATGTGCTTATCATTCAGGCACGGGATGTGCGGACAAATGAGGTGGTGGCCATCAAGAAGATGTCATACAGTGGAAAGCAGTCCACTGAGGTATGGTAGCTTTCACTAACCTGTATCCTGTTAACGGGCAATTGTTGATAACATTTACTCATGAGTGGTTTTTTTTTTGGTTGGTTGTTGTTGCTGTCCTCAAATTTTTCACTATTTTCACAGAAATGGCAAGACATAATCAAAGAGGTGAAATTCCTGCAGAGAATACAACACCCAAACAGCATAGAATACAAAGGATGTTACCTGCGGGAGCACACCGCCTGGGTAAGATTCTACACGCTAGTCAGTGATGACGACTAAAATGTTCTACCCACTGACTGGAAAAACAATTTCACCCAAAACACTCTTTACTTCATTGCAGCTGGTAATGGAGTATTGTCTGGGCTCTGCTTCCGATTTGTTAGAAGGTGAGTTGAAAACCTTTCTTATTTTTTTTTTTAGGGGTGGGGGGGTAGTCCTGATCAATGCATGAGGCTGCATGACTACAAACAGAAACCGGTAGTCTCACTTACCAAGTTAATCCTGGTCACCTTTTTTGTGATTTTTTTTTTTTTTTTCAATGAATGTATCCCTTCCAGTTCACAAGAAACCTCTGCAAGAAGTGGAAATAGCTGCAATTACCCATGGTGCTCTTCAAGGGTTGGCTTATCTTCACTCCCACAACATGATTCACCGGTGAGTGTTTGGGAGAGCATGCTGGTGTTCCAGGCGTTCTGTCTGTCTGTGTGGAGCTGGAATCATTTCCTCTTGTGTGTTTGACAGAGATATCAAGGCCGGGAACGTCTTGCTGACGGAGCCGGGGCAGGTCAAACTAGCAGATTTTGGTTCTGCCTCCATCGCCTGTCCTGCCAACTCCTTTGTTGGGACTCCATATTGGTGCGCTACAAAACATATAATATTCAAGTTTTCTGTTAGAGCAAATTCCCCATTACATTGTTATTCATTGTCATATGTTTATTGTGCCGAATGTGTTTGTTTTCTCAGGATGGCCCCGGAAGTAATTTTAGCTATGGATGAGGGCCAGTATGATGGAAAGGTGGACATTTGGTCTTTGGGAATAACCTGCATTGAATTAGGTACGGTCACTGTTGTATATGGCCTGTTTTCACATTTACGATTTAGATTACATGTTTTTTTTTGTTTTTTTTTAACCCTTTCACTAACCTCTCATTGCAAGCAATACTTTAGCTAACTTATTCAGTCAATACTTGAATGACGTTGCTTTTTCTTTCTCTCATAATTACATTTTTCGTTGCAACATCTGACTCCGTGATGTAACCCTCTACTTGGTCTGTAGCTGAGAGGAAGCCTCCACTGTTCAACATGAATGCAATGAGTGCCTTATACCATATAGCACAGAATGAGAGCCCCATGCTGCAGTCTAGTGAATGGTGAGTTTAGAATTACATTAATAAGAGCTGGTGTATTGTTTCTTAAACAAACTTGAGTCCATAAAATAATTTGATCCACTTTCCATCTCAACTTTAGGACGGATTATTTCCGAAACTTTGTAGATTCTTGCCTTCAGAAATTTCCCCAGGATAGGCCGAACTCTGAGGAGCTTTTAAAGGTAAGAATAATAATAAAAAAAAAAAAAATGCTATGAGCAATTAAGTTTATAGTTCATTCCTATAACCATATTAGAAGTCATGATTTTAATGCAAGAGGTCTTTTCTGTGTTCTTCCTCTAGCATGCATTTGTCCAGCGTGAGCGGCCAGAATCTGTTCTAATAGACCTGATCAGTCGGACTAAGGATGCAGTGCGGGAGCTTGACAATCTGCAGTATCGCAAAATGAAGAAGCTCTTGTTTCAGGAAGCCCATAATGGCCCCACAACAGAGGCCCAAGATGAAGAGGAGGTCTGTGATGGGACTGTTTTGAACTTCTGTTGGCCTGCAATTTCTTTTTTTTTTTTTTTTTTTTTTTTTGTATCATCTCTGTCATGTCCAGTGTAGGGATGTTGTATATTCTAGTATTGGGGTCCTATTTTAACGATCCAATCGCACGGCGTGAAGTGCATGGTGCGTTCAGGGCGTGTCCAAATCTACTTTTGCTAGTTTGACGGTGGAAAAAAGGGTCTGTGCGGGGTGTGTTTTGAGTGTCCTCTCCCATTCCCTTTTAAAAGCCGTGTCTGTGTGTCTGTGTGTGTGTGTGTGTGTGTGTGTGTGTGTGTGTGTGTGTGTGTGTGTGTGTGTGTGTGTGTGTGTGTGTGTGTGTGCATAAGCCTAGGCGCATTTTATTTTATTTTTACATTGAAATAACAATGAAATGCTGCACTATTGACTTTAGACCAGGTTTTTGTTGGTCAATGGTGCGATCGCTTCTCACTGCCTCAAGATAGCAATACCCCAAGAATGCACCTGAACACACCTCCCTGTAAGACCAGCACGCCCATGGGCGCAGGTGCATTTGCTATTTAAACGACGTGGGCGCTGGACGGAAAATTGACAACTGCGTTTGTCTTAAAACTAGCAAAGACACTTGCGTCGGGCTTTGCGCCATGCCGGGTGCGAGATGGGGCCCGTTGTGTCGTTCTGTGTTATTAGAGAGCTTTGTTGTAACCTTGTTACGGTCTGCCGTGTGTGATATTTTTAGGAGCCAGAACACAACGTGGGTCGGACGGGTACAGTGAACAGCGTTGGTAGCAACCAATCCATACCCAGTATGTCAATCAGTGCCAGTTCACAGAGCAGCTCTGTCAACAGTCTAACTGATGCAGGCGATGACAAGAGTGAGGTGGACATTGAGGGAGACCACACAGTCATGTCCAACAGCTCTGTGATACACCTCAAACCGGTAAGATGTTCAGGTTCCAGTCTGACCTGCAGCTGGGATTATTTCAAATTTACTATATTAATTCATTATTATTATTATTATTAAATACAGCATGAGAGACATCATTTTATTGTTTTGCAGTTTCTTCTTCTGCTGTTTACATGTTGGGTGCATGTTTGCCTATGTTTTAGGAGGAGGAGACGTATAAAGAAGAGTCGGAGCCTAACACCTGGCCAACTGAGCCACAGTCCCCGCCTGCACACACTCCGCGGCCAAAACGGAACCGCGAACACTTTGCTACTATACGCACAGCCTCAGTGGTAATAACAGTTATTGTATTTGCAGATCAAATAAGAAGATGGATAAAGTGTGGGTGTGGGTGTAGCTGCTGGACATCCATGGGTTGTTGAAAGGCAAAAATCTTTTGACGAGTTGTCCTCGTGATCACTGATGCTTTTGTTTTAAGGCTAGAAAGTAGTACTTGATCCAGCTTGAAACCTTGGATATGCACTTTTAAAAGTTAATTGTCCATTTCCTCCATATTGTCTTGAAAAACCTCACTTATACGTGAGACATGTTAGCCTTACACACATAATCGTTGTCTCAAAAGCTTGTTCTTAGCGACCAAAACAATATATGAAGAGAATCCGGTTCTTGTGTTTTCCAGCTCACTCGCCAGATTAAGGAGCACGAGCAGGATTCAGAGTTAAGGGAGCAGATATTGGGCTACAAGCGCATGAGGCGGCAACACCAGAAGCAGCTGATGGCTCTGGAAAACAAGCTGAAGGCTGAGATGGATGAGCACAGACTCCGCCTGGACAAGGAGCTGGAGAACCAGAGGAATAGCTTTGCCCAGGAGATGGAGAAACTGATCAAGAAGCACCAGGCATCCATGGAGAAAGACGTATGCTTTTTTTTTTCAGCTAATTTGTGTGTTCGCTTAAGATTTTACAAAACTCGTAGAGTAAACTGATTGCGGTGCTCATTTCTCCATTAGGCGAAAACTTTTTCCAACGATGAAAAGAAGTTCCAACAACACATTCAGAGTCAGCAGAAGAAAGAGCTCAACAGCTTCCTTGAATCCCAGAAACGGGAGTACAAACTTCGCAAGGAACAACTGAAAGAGGTAGGGAGATCCACGCCTTCTTGCCCCGCACACAAGTCTCTCAAACGTTCAGTTTGCTTACTATCAGCAAATGGACATCAGTCGGCACCATGGAAGTCTGTTTAACAAGTGACCTGCAATCTTTCTTCCGTTTTTAGGAGTTGAATGAAAACCAGTCAACACCCAAGAAGGAAAAGCAGGAGTGGTTGTCCAAGCAGAAGGAGAACTTCCAACACTTCCAAGCTGAGGAAGAGGCCAACTTGCAGCGTCGACAGAGGCAGTATCTGGACCTGGAGTGCCGCAGGTTTAAACGGAGGATCTTGATTGCCCGCCACAATATTGAACAGGACTTAGTGCGTGAGGTCAGCACTCGGTCTCTTCCGTTGTACCGCTGGGTATCTCTCAAATATTCCAAACATTAGTGAATTGAACTTGGGAGCGCGACAGTCTCATACCTTTTGTTGTTTGTCTCTCCACGTGCCCATAATTAGGAGCTAAACAAGCGTCAGACCCAGAAGGACTTGGAACATGCCATGCTTCTCCGGCACCACGAGTCCATGCAAGAACTGGAGTTCCGCCAGGTCAACACCATCCAAAAGACGAGGGCGGAGCTCATCCGTCTGCAGCACCAGACGGAGCTCACCAATCAGCAGGAGTACAACAAGAGGCGGGAGAGGGAACTTCGACGCAAACACGTTATGGAGGTTCGCCAGCAGCCCAAGAGCCTCAAGGTGAGAGCTCGGCTTGTGAGCGTGCATGTTCATTGAATATTCAGTAGATCCTCTCTTCTGAGCCATAGAATTTAGAGTAAAAGGACTGCATCAGAGTAATGACTGTTTCGCTTGTTCCTTTTCTTTGGTTAGGCAAACATGGTGCTCTTTGGATGCTTTTATATAGACCTTAGTGGTTCCCTAATACTGTATCTGAAGTCTCTTTTATATAGACCTTAGTGGTCCCCTAATACTGTATCTGAAGTCTCTATATAGGCCTTAGTGGTCCCCTAATACTGTATCTGAAGTCTCTTTTATATAGACCTTAGTGGTGCCCTAATACTGTATCTGAAGTCTCTTTTATATAGACCTTAGTGGTGCCCTAATACTGTATCTGAAGTCTCTTTTATATAGACCTTAGTGGTCCCCTAATACTGTATCTGAAGTCTCTATATAGGCCTTAGTGGTCCCCTAATACTGTATCTGAAGTCTCTTCCCGAAATTCAGCCTTGGTGCAGAATTACAGCCACTAGAGCCAGTCCCACAATGAGCTTTCATTAGGATTGCCATTTCTGTGTCTGTAGCTATTGAGGAGGAGAGGGGGGCAAGGGGGGTGGGCCAAATTCTCTGGGTGGGCAAAGCAGAAAAAGGGGAGGTAACCTTGCTCTTTATTACCTCCAAGGAGATGTTGCTTTCAAATCTTGCCAGCTTTTCAACTTTACCAACCCTGCCTTTTAATGGTTGCTTATAAATATAAAAAATACCTTTTTTATTTTTCTCCTCTTTAACATAGTCCAAAGAGCTACAGATCAAGAAGCAGTTCCAGGACACATGTAAGATCCAGACCAGGCAGTACAAAGCACTGAGGAACCATCTGTTGGAGACCACACCAAAGTCCGAGCACAAGGCTGTCCTTAAACGGCTGAAGCAGGAGCAGCACCGCAAGCTGGCCATCTTGGCAGAGCAGTATGACCACTCCATCAATGAGATGCTTTCCACTCAGGCGGTGAGTCTGGGAATGCCAGGAATGTAGAAAAGTTGTCAAATAAAACCGTGAAGTTGCCACACCGATTCTTTTACATTTTCCCCACATCAGTTATGGTTGTTTTATATGTTGTTGGATCCTGATCCTGATCGGTCTGTCCCCTAGCTTCGTCTGGATGAGACGCAGGAGGCTCAGTGCCAAGGCCTACGAATGCAGCTACAGCAGGAGCTGGAGCTTCTCAACGCCTACCAGAGCAAGATCAAAATGCAGACGGATGCCCAGCACGAGCGGGAGAGGAAGGACCTGGAGCAGAGGGTGTCCCTCCGAAGGGCCCTGCTGGAACAGAAGGTTCTCCTCTAGAAATGATTGTCACGTGGAGATTTATATTGGTCTCCATTATCATTGCAAGCACCGGTGTTTACTACTAACGTTAACGATGGCTCTGTTCTATTCGAGTGGCCCCAGTGAGTCGGGACCGTGAAACGCCATGCAAAATAGCAGGACCCTGAAACTGAAGCCACTAAATGGAATTCAGCCAACCTTCATTTTATTATGTACACTGTGAAGTAGGGCGGGGCAATGTATCGATTTTATATCGATATCATGATATGAGACTAGATATCGTCTTAGATTTTGGATATCCTAATATGGTGATATGACATACTTGTTGTCTTTTCCTGGTTTTAAAGGCTACATTACAGTAAAGTGATGTACTTTTCTGAACTTACCAGACTGTTCTAGCTGTTCTATTATTTGCCTTTTCCCCACTTAAACGTTATGTCCACATTATTGATGATTATTTATCTAAAATCTAAGTGTGAAGATATATTGTTAGCGCACCAATTGTCAACCCTAGAATATCGCCGCAATATCGATGTTGAGGTATTTTGTCAATAATATTGTGATATCTGATTTTCTCCCTATCGCCCAGCCCCACTGTGAAGTAGAGATTTCAGATTTCGATACCTGAACTTGCGTATCGGGCCAATACGGAGTACAGATCAGATACCAGTGTGATTCAGATGTAGTATTATTATTATTATTATTATTATTATTATTATTAGCTGTATACTACTAACCCTGTATGGCTGTGATATCATGGTATGCATTGTGTGACATTGTTGTATGGCCTGGCTCAGGTTAAAACGTTTGTAAAACATGAACAAATACATCCAGAGAATGAATGCCATAGAACTTTCTCAACGGAAAAAGAACTTGTATAAACAACTTTTAAAGTATATTTTTTCAGGGCTAAATTACGGGTGTTTGTAGTTTTAAGCCCCCAACGTCGTCTTCCAGGCATCGCTGCATGGAAGGGCGATAGGATTAGGCAATGGTTAGGGTTAGGTGCCTTGAAGTCGACGGTCGCAGCGCTGCCCTAAAGTCGACGTTGGGGGGCTTAAAACTCCATCGAGCTAAATTACGGGGTATCGGATCATGCGCAGACTGGCGTACTCGCCAACACACATACCAGCATTTTAGGCAGTATCGGAGGCATTTCCGGTACTGGTATCGGAACTACTCTTCTGTGAAGCACAGGTACTGTATATGAACATTGTTATTTACCGTGTATTTTATTTTTTGTAGATTGAGGAAGAGATGATGTCCCTGCAGAATGAACGCTTGGAGCGAATCCGGAGCCTGCTGGAGCGTCAAGCCCGAGAAGTTGAGGCTTTTGACTCCGAGAGTATGCGCCTGGGCTTCAGCAACATGGTGCTAGCAAACCTCTCCCCAGAGGGCCTCAGCCACAGCTTCCCCGGGGCCCCAGCGAGTTGGAGTCACCATCAGCAGCAGCGGCCGTCCGGGAGCTCCCCAGGGTCCCACTGGGGCAGCGTCGGCTCGGCCGCCGGCGCGAGCCACCACGGCAGCCATCACAGCTATCACTCCAGTCCGGGAGGGGCACCTATGCAGCAAGGCTGGGGGCAGGGCATGCAGGGAGGTGGGGTGCCGTCGCCGTGGGGCCACCCATCGGCAGGAGCCCTGTCCCGCAGCAGTGGAGGTGTACAGAACAGCCCCCAGGCAATGGGGAGGACACCCTCAGGAGGGCGCAGCGAGCAGAGCATGAGCAGGAGTACCAGTGTCACCTCTCAGATATCTAACGGGTCACACCTCTCCTACACATAGATTCCCCCATCAGCCCCTGGAGTCGGAATTTGAGCGTGGAGATGTAGAATCCAGCAAACGCAGCAGGACAGAGTATTGGCTGAGCTCTGCCGCCAATGCCCCCCCCACCCTCGTGTACAGATGTGGATGTGCGATGAAATAAATGTTGCTCAGGTCAAAAAGGGCTGGAAAAGACGCAGCCCGTCCTCACGGCAGTTTATCGGCACACGTACAGATCCTTAAATTTATGTTACATAAGCAATTTGAGTGTCAACACATAATAGTCCCATTTGCTTTTATTTACAGCTCTCTCCTGCGAAAAGTTTTTTTAAATATATGTTTTGTGCTATTCACAGCCATTGCTCTCATTTTGCACATGAAACACTGTTTTAAACACCTTTTGACATGTGTTAACAATGTCCTAAGAAATGTGGTGTCAAACAATCACAGCATACTGATTTTTATTTTAATTTTTTATTTAGGACCCCCCCCCCCCCCTCTCTTTCACTCTCCCGATTCACATTCAGTTACACACTGGTCGATTTCGCTGACGGTGGTTTTAAAAACGCAGCAGACCTCCCGAACTAAAGCTGCTTTGCTGTTGTGATCCCAGCCTGCTGTAATGGTCATTGTGATAAACGAGATGCCTCTTTCTATTCAGTAGTTTTTATTTCACCTGATTTCCAGCCCACATGAGGCTTTCCAAATTCAGAGCCAAATAATGTTAGCTGTATCAGGCTTATGCTCCAACACTACTATGGTGCCTTTTTTTTTAAAAACCTTTTTGATTCTAAAAATCAGTCTCTCTCTCTCGATGTTTATAGTTTATTTAAAATTGTATCATTAGTGCCAGTGTATGTTCAGTTTGATTTTAGTTCCAGAGGTCCCGAATACTTATCTCAGATTATTATATTCGCTGTGTATGCAGCAAAGTTGTATAAATGGTGAGAAATGGACAACTTGGAAACCCCTGCGTTACAGAGAATGTCATTGTACACATTCACAGGAGGAATTGGGAGGGGTGGGGTCAGGAGAGAGATTCATTTGCCTTCAAAAACAATCCTAGTATCGATCTGTTGATTTTTATTAGTGCCTTTTTTTTTTAAACTGCTGCCTTGTTCAAAGCACTTTATACAGCGGAATATGTGTAAAATTAAAATGTTCGCAAAGCCACCTGGTGGATGAGTGTTTTCGTCGGTACTTAAGTTGAGAAGTCAATCTAACCCGTGCTGTGATTATTTTTTTTGTGTGTGGAGCGATTTCCCAAGTAGAGACAAGACCTAGTGTATGGCAACATAGTGTGCGAGTGAAAGCAGCTTTTACTGTGTTTTGAAACTAAAGCTACTGTTGGTTATCTCCTCCTGTGTGTTCTTGCTGAATTTCAATTGAACAGAACGTTTTATGTGAGGATGCTGCAGGCTTTTTAAGAGTTTTTTTTTTTTTTTACTACCGTTTCCATAAAACAAATATAGCTAAGTTTGCTGGAGAGAGTCCATTACGTGCAGCAGGCAGAAAGGTTAAGGCATATTGTCATGACCATGACAGCAGGCTTGGCACTAATAAGAAAACTACAACACAATGTTGGGGTACACTAAAAAATAAGGTGCTCAGTCATAATTGTTACACCATCTCATCAGAACCCAACAACAATGGTGACCGAATCAAGCACATGCTCGCACGATGACATTGTGTTATAGATACATGTAAAAGTCAAATTGAGTCAACGCACCCTCTGTGAAAACGGCCAAATACAAAATAAATGTGGCAAAAAGCACTTAGGTATTCCTTCTGATAGCTCAAGCAGTTCCTCTAATAATGTGTCTCCACTCGCTCCCTTCCTTCTGGTTTGTGGTTGAAATATCATTGGAGAAATGCCCTTTAAACCTTTTTAACAGCCTCTCTTAGGCTTTCAATTTCCATATCCCTTACAGAGAGTTTAAAACATTTTATTGAAAAGGCCATTAAGGTTAATGATCTCGAGATAATAAGGATGGTATGCTTCCTTGAAATACAAAGCTGGAGTTAAATGTGCATACGTGTATATTTTATTAAAGAAAACGTATAAAAACTAAACTCGCATTTTAAGAAAATAATTTCTAAAACTAACTTTATTTAACTGCCAGACCACACTGATATTAGCAGACCTTTCACTCTCAACATGGTTTTGAGTTGTCTGGACCTAGCTCAATGAAAGATCTTCTTGGTTTCGTGTACACAGACCGAATGCCTCATATGCACGCGTTTGCTGTCGTCTTCTTAAGTGGCGCTTCTTTAATCAGGCGGCCATTTCTCAGCTTTCTCACGGCAAAATTCGTTCTTCCCCCACCGCACACGTTTGAGCATTTGTCCCCATTCCACTCGGATTCAGGGTCACCTTTTCAGATGCTGGCTCTGAATGTCATAATGTGATATATGCCATCACATTTGAGGACCCAAAAATTGCTTTTTCCTTAAATAGGTGGGATGTTAATTTTCCACGTGTATATATCCTATCCTTGAAAGTATGCATTATATGAAGTTACATATGGTTTAGTCCCAAAACTCTTAACTTTTTTTTAATGCCCGAGTAACTAGTTCAGTTACTGTAACACAGCAGGTTCTATTTATCATTTCCTTTCTGATTTATTGATATTTGGTCAAGAAATGGGGAATGTATTTATCATGATCGGAATCTTACCTTTAGTCAAAAGCCAAGGCCAAGAGTTTGAATGTTAGGCCAATCGAACCTCACCTACATGCCAACCTTAAGTTTGTATGCGCTAACTTTTGTTCACTTTTATGTCAATGTTGTGTGTGTGCATGTGTGTGTGTGTGAGGGCGTCTGGATCCTGTTGTCAATCATTGTCGGTTATGAGACCTCCCCACAAACCTGGATTTTATTTTATTTTTGACTTTCTAACTTCGATGTCAAATTTTGTCCTACTGACTGAAAGCTTATGGGATACCGAATGAGAAACGGCAACAACAAAAGATGGCGATCCTTTCTATGGTCAAACACTGTGCCATACCTGAGTCGCCAAGCCCACATGCCACTGCGTTGTCTCATCTCCATGGTTTTACCTATCGGTGGGCTGATGGCATGAAATGTATAAAAACAAGTTGGTTCTGCTCTAGGGGCCAAAGTAAAAAGGCTTGAAAAGTTGTTGTGGTGACAGGCAAATTATGAAAGAGATTGCATTTTTTTGAAGATGTCAGTATTCTTCTTTGGCACATTACCACTACAACTCATACCCTGTATTAAAATGTATAGATGGTGGAACTTGTTATTGAATGTCAGAGAGATTATGAAGATACTACAGAAGATATGGTAAAGTACTAAAAGTGGATTTAAATTGTGTAAAAAAAGATACATTAAACAGAATAAAAATAGGATCAAATTTACTATTTTGTTTGTATTATATTTACCATTGTGTTGGCAGAGGGATATTGAACAGAAATCAGCTGTAATAAAGTAATTTTAGTATAACTGGCCTTGTGTTTTTATTTTTTTTGTACCGCAAGTGTGCAACTTTAGGTTGTATGCCATGCACGATGTAATATTGATGCTACTTCCATGAGACTGCAGAAAAGGAGGGAAAGGAGGACCGAGGACCGCTTGGGAATCAACTCAACCAATGATATCACTGGGAATCAATCGACCAATGAGATCACTGGACGCAGAAGCGGAAATACATGCAACGTGATATGTGACGAGCATTGTAAACAAGTTTTGCTAGCCTGGGAAAGGAATGCCATTACAAGGGTCTTTTACTTGAGTGAGTAAATAGTCTTACAACACGATTCAGTATTTATGTACTGACCTTGCGCTCCGTTAACAACACGGACATGTGATAAATGTAACTTCACGTTAGCAGTCGGTTCCTCTTGTGTAACTTTTTCCTGTTTAACCTTGCGTCCGAGATGCATTTAATTAAGTTTAAGTTGAAGGTAATCGTTAACGTTAGCTAATGTCAAAGTGAAACTATAGCTAACGTTACACAAGCAAGGGGCTTTAAAACGAGTAGCGTTAGCAGACGTTATACCTGGCTGCTAGTGCAGTTAATTGTATGACGACTTTAGCTGCCGAGCTATTAGTTATCCGTCATTCTTTTTCTAACGCTAAATAAACGTTATATTCCCTAGCTACTGACCAACAACTGTTTGAATAATAGTAACGTTAACGATTCATAGATATATATATCTCTGTGATAACGATTCACAGCACACGACATTACATTAGCTAACGTTAACTGTTATCTTATGTAATAAATGAATAGTCGACACTGATTTCCTGACTTTACTTTGTCAGCCAAATAAAAAGAGAAAAATTGTCAACATCAATGTATATCATAATTGCTTGTTTTGGCTCACATTATATATGCCCAACTTCATTATGTTATATAATACAATATGAACATTTACAGTATGTTTTGTATAATTTTAGTTATCCAAATACGACCTATAGCAGTATTTTATGACATTGTAGATTCCATTTACTAAACGTATAGGCTGGATTAGCAAAAAACAATTGGAGTATAAGAATAATGATGATGAATGAAATGTGCTGTAATAATGTAAAAGAAACAACACTAAGATTGTATGTTGACTTTTCCATATGCACGATGCCTACAAAACCTGATATTATTTACAATATTTCTTTTTTGAATGTATATAAGCATCTGTAAAAAGGTTAGGATGTAAACAGTATAAATGGTATGGGAAAACCCCTGACAGTGGACAAATATGCAAAGATTAACACATGAAAAAGTCAGGAGACCTGAATACTTTTTTTTTTTTTCAAAAGGGATCACTTACAGTATTTCTACTGTATGTCTGTTGTCCTCACAGAGCTCCAGGATGTTGTGTGAAGTCCTGCTGTCATCGCTATGGTTCCTGTTCGTTATCTTCTGGGTCGAGACAATAAGTGTTTGGCTGTTTTTGTCCATGTTCTACCAGGACCGAGCGTTTTACCACTGGGGAGATGAGTAAGAGATGGGTTTCTGTTGTAGGGCTGCACAATTAATCGCAATTTTATCGAAATTGCAATATGGACTGGTGCAATATCCAAATCGCAGAGGGGCGCAATATTTGTTAAAGGCAAACTATATGTCCAACCATTCTGAATGCAGCATTGTGATGTTGCAGAGATGTCCCGCCCTACAAATCCTATCCTACAGACTAAAGAAAACATCTTTGTTTGGTACAAAAATCACACTATAATCATTTAATTTTTTTAAGATTTAATATTAGTCAAATGAAAATGAGAATAATGATACGAACATGATCGTTCCCTTCAGTATCGTGAATCATATCGCAATCGCAATATCAGTCAAAATAATCGCAATAAGATATTTTCCTCATATCGTGCAGCCCTATTCTGTGGTTAACATTTGTATGTATATATTCATATATTCAAAATACTGTAATATTATATAGTAAAGCAAAAGATACTCTATACTTAAGTAGAAAGCTCCACACTTTTTCATACCCCTAGCCTTACTTTCAATAGTCTGAAATGAGTTCTAGTATTTACAGCTTCTCATCTTATTCTAGTTACGTGATTAATTATAATGTATACATTTCACCTAATCCAATATCACTTTTTGCTGTTACTTTAATCAAATCTTCCTGCGAGTATATTACTATTATACTTTATTTCATATGAAGTACTTTAATTATGTTACAGGTAACTGAGCTAGTGCTAGAGCTTTTGTGACACCAGTTATTATTACTAATGGTAGGCTCATGTAACCCAAAAGAGAGCCAGATTAAGTTGAACATGCTTTGGGCTACAGGCCCCAGATGTATACGTACTTCTATGTCAACTAATGTGTAAGTAGATGGAGAGAAGAGAAGGTAGAATGACATGCGTTGAAAGTTAAAACGCCGTCTCCATTTTCTTGACGGGACCCAAATTTAGACCTCAAGAGTACTCAAGCCCTTCCTGAACCGATGGATGGAAAAACACTTGAGACCTAATGGGCAATGTCCGTTATGGAATCAGTGTTGTGTGTACTCGATTCATGCGTTAGTGAAAATTCTGTTTTAATAGAACTATTCTTTTGATGTTACAGGGTATTTGCAGATGATCCTGGACAGATGATATACATGTTGAGCAGGCAAGAGCTTTATTTTTACCCTGATTAATTAAGTTTGTAAGACTTTGAAACATGAGCCGTGTGTATCTGTGTGTGAGGATTAATCTTGTGTCTCTCTCCACAGAGTCGATACCCATATGCAGACTGAGATGCAGACCTGAGACGTGAAAAGATCAAGTACTCCACTGAAAGGACTCTCAATAGAGGGGCTGTGGCAGTTATGTGACGAACATATGACCGAAAGCAGTTAGCTGTTTTTCCTTTGCACTGCCTGCCTGGCACATTGTTGTGCACAGTTCTTGTTAACAAATGTAAATGTAGGCCCACTCTTATTATTGGTGGTGGAAACTTGCAGCGTGAGTGAAGGCGCAACGTTTCAGTGGTTGATATTTTCTCTTTCAGATTTTGGGGAAGCAGAATGAATGTAGCAGAAAATGCTTGGTTTGGCCGGCCTTTATTTTAAGTGCATTTTGAGACTTGCGCTGAGATGCTGTTTTGATCATACCACCGTTCTATGAAACTACAGTTGTTGCTGTCTGCAGCTATATTTGTGTTTTAAATATCAGATTGCAGTAAATCTGTAATAAATGAGGTGTATGAGTGTTATTAACAATTAGGTATGAATGTTATGTATGGATGTTGTGGTGTATGTTTGATGCCACAACCTTCAAGGAGCTAAGCTAGCTTTGAATATCGGGGGTGGTGGAGCCATGTACTTGTGGTTAGATACAAGTCTGAACACTAAATGACGAGTTCATAATTTATATTTTTTTACACTCAGAAGTGTCACCTACAGTAAATAACTGCAAAAGGAACAATACTATTTGAGCTTAAAGGTTTATTATAAACCTTGGAAATACTTTGTCCACTTCAACCACATATTGTGCTCTTTATCTGTGGATAGATTTTGCTCAGTTGTCATATCCCGATATGAACTGCAAAAGCTCTATCTGCTGTTGAAGATCACATGATGGGACCGAAAGCCTTGGAAGTGGACCTTGTGTGTAAGATTTTTTTTCAGAAAGGCGCTCTGTGTGTGTGTGTGTGTGTGTGTGTGTGTGTGTGAGAGAGAGAGAGATAAAGAGAGAGACAGGAAAATAATACTGGAGAGTATATCCCATAGTAGGAAGCCTCTCTCAAAGCAATATGTCAATGTTATATTAAGTGAATGAACTGAAAGTGAAATTATACTTTTAAAATATACAGCTCTTTGCAAGCCTGTGAGAGTACATGGTCTGCCAATACATTTTTGTATTCCCTCTCTGTCAATTAAAGGGGTTGCTTTTGAACAAAACCAGCAGATTGAATTTTGGTCTCATTTTGTAACTGAGACGAAGACTGTCAATGTTGTTTTGTATCAATATGCTAGCTAAATAAATGGAAGTATTTTTAAGTGCAAGTTTTTGCTGCATATACATTTATACAGCCTTTATACATCGCATGCCAGGGCAGTAGGGGTCGCTCACAATAAAGCAATGAAAAAATCCTCCTCCGAGCTGAAGAGCTCGATACACTACCGGTTCATCATCATATCTTCCCGGGTTGGAAATAAAAATGCCGTACACATTTTGAATAAAGTTAGATTTAATAGTTGGATGTACTGTTACATGGTGAAAGATTTGGTTGGTCATCGGACGTATTTTTGTTGATAGTTTGTGCAAACAAATCACTTTGTTTTTAAGTTGTGAGCAGTTTGTCGTAAACATGGCTCCAACGATTCAGACTCAATCTCAACGAGAAGACGGCCACAGGTAACGTTAAATTAAACTTAAGGTTTTACAATGTTGTTAAAGTAGCTGGGCAATGTATGTTAAGTTATGTTAATGTTATTGAGTCATTGCGAAAGCAGCTACAAGTCGTCAACGTATTAGGTGGTTCGCTTGTCAGTTCTGTACAACATTAGCTAACAATGCTAGCTAGTTAGCCAGCTAACGTTAACTGTAGCTCAACTAAGCTAGCTTAGCGTCCAGATAACTTATGCTAACCCGCTTGCTAAGCTAACTTATTTAGTGGCAATTAACGAACTTAATTAGCTAGCTAAGTGAATTTGGTATATCAAGTCAGTTGTAGTGATTTATTGTAACCTTTTAGATGAAAGCCATTTGCTAACATTGTGTTAAGGTGTAACAGTCCTATGCTAACAGTAACGTGACGTTACTTGGCAACGTTAAAGCTATGCAGAACAGTAACGTTATTGGATTGCATTAACTAGCTAGCTAACGTTAAAGTATTAGCTATACAGCTACGTTAGCTAGGTACTAAGGTTATTTACCTAACATTAATACATGTCAACATCATAAGTTAACATCATTTTGAATTGGTTATTGTCAGTAACATTTACAATACATTCACTAACGTTACAAGAATAAGATCATGAGAAGTATTTAGAGACTTGACTTTAGGGTTGAATTCAGCCAGTAACGTAAATGAAGAGCATTCTCACAAAGGGAACAACGATACATGTGATGTTCTTCAGTGGTCTAACGTTAATACCTTTTTAGAAATAAGTGGTTTCCACAGTGGTATTGTAAAATGAAATAAAAAAACACCCATCTATCTACTCAAGCATAAGGAAATGTTGAAGAGTAAGTAAGGCAGGCAAAATCAATGTCCTTTCACTGAGAAATGTCTATGTCGCACTGTAGCATTAGTTTATGAGAGATAATCTGACAAATGTCTGTTTTCTCTTCCAGTAGGCCATCCTCTCATAGAACTGTCCCAGAGAGGTAAGTAGTTTTAGAACTTTTAAGTATTTACTGTTATGTACAGTCATTTTAAGTGTGCTTCTTTAAAAGTAGCACAAAGGTATGTAAAAGAGTCCGCGTAACCCAAACTGTGTATGGCCTGTACTTTTGTTCCCGTGACAGGTCAGGGGTGGTCTGTCGAGTGAAGTACTGCAACAGCCTGCCTGACATCCCCTTTGACCCCAAGTTCATCACATATCCATTTGATCAGCACAGGTAAACATCCAGCCTCTCTATGCATGGAGGACACAACACTGTGATGAACATTGGCACAGTTTGACATTTGTTTTTCTTTTGTGGCAGGTTTGTACAGTATAAAGCCACTTCTCTAGAGAAGCAACACAAGCATGAGCTCCTGACTGAGCCGGACCTCGGGGTCACCATTGATCTCATCAACCCAGACACCTACCGCATAGACCCCAGTAGTAAGTCTCCAGTAGTTGTTACATATGTCATATCCTATTCTTCTTTTTCTTTTTCTTTTTTTTCGAAAGACTACCGTGCTTTAGCAAATCTCTGTAGACTGAACCACTTTTTTTATATTTTCAGTACTGTTGGATCCCGCTGATGAAAAACTGTTGGAAGAAGACATCCAGGCTCCATCCAGCTCCAAGAGGTAAGGCTACTAAATAGGCAGCTTTATGTTGTTATAGATCCATGTGGAGTTATTATTTTTTTTTGTGTAAACATTTTATTCTTCCCTATAAGGTCACAGCAGCATGCCAAAGTGGTCCCGTGGATGAGAAAGACGGAATATATTTCTACAGAGTTCAACAGATACGGCGTTTCCAACGAGAAAGTGGAAGTCAAGTAAGTTGGCTAAATGTGTTCACTTTTCTTACAGCCCATTTCCAAAGGGGCATCACCAATGAACGCCGCTAAAATGCCTCTGGGTGCAATTGGATAGTCCTTCAACCAATCAGACCAACAATCCGGGTGACATAGCATCGACAGTGGCATCAATAGGTTGCTGCGCTTCGGTGGCCGTCATGTTGAATGTAAACAAAAAGCTGCTCGCCGTTGTGTATCGTCATCGGTTGTAATTGGTGCCTCGGTTTGTAAAAATTAGAAATGGGCTTGAATGGGCTCTTGGCCAGACTGATTTGCAGAGCAAATCTCAAATTTGTCGGAAGTCAGTCAGGGCTTTGCCAGGCTAACGCAATTATCTAACGGCATATGGTTTTGTGTGTGTGTGTGTGTGTGTATAACCAAGACATGTTTTGTGTTTAGGATCGGTGTATCTGTCAAACAGCAGTTTACAGAAGAAGAAATCTACAAGGACAGAGACAGCCAGATTTCTGCTATTGAGAAAACCTTTGAGGATGCACAGAAATCGGTGAGTTGGTGAATTAATTGTTTAACAGCCTTTTATATTATTATATTTCAAGCCACATAAAGAGTCAAATGGACAGTACAGTTGTTCTAGTAGTTCTCTTCAGCTATTGCTGTGGAGCTGCTCTGTGCAGTAGAGGACTGTTTCTAATGGGGAGTTGTCTTTGGGCTGTGGTTTGTAAACTTGTTGTTTCTCTCCAGATTTCACAGCACTACAGTAAACCCAGAGTTACTCCTGTGGAGGTTCTACCCGTGTTCCCCGACTTCAAGGTGAGCTATAATTTCACTCAAGTTTATTGACCTTTTAGAGTAGGGATGGGTATTCGATTACATTTTCTTCGTCAATCGTCGGGAGAATTAACGATCGACTATTGATTAATCATTAATATTTTCATATTAAAATTCATTATTTATTTAACTTTTTATAAATTAAAAATGCAATGAAAATACAAAAATACAGCGTGTTTTTCCTCTATGAGATTTAATCACAAGAACTACTTGTGGCAGTTAAACTGGAGGTTATAGATATAGATATAGATTATAGATGCGGTGCGGTGCTCTGAAGCAGCAGAACCTGCAGCTGCGAGCCGGCGTTCTTAAACAGAGACCCTCGTTTGTTCCAAAATAATAAATAAAAAGAATCATGTTAAATAATAACTTAACCAAAAACATAATACTTAGATCTGACAGGTTTTGTCAAAATGTAACTCAAAACTATCTAAGGCACGGAAAAAGCCTAATAAAAAATAACCAGTAGGCTAACTCAGATACAACTTCTGCACCAGTCTACTGATGTGTGTAGAGAAAGATAAGCATGGTGACGTGATGTGGGGTCAGACACGACCACTACCTGGTGACCTTCAGTCCAGCCGCCGAAAACAGCCGCGTTGCCGGTGTTGTGCCGAAAAAAGACTGCCTGCCAAATCGACTGCCCCCAACTCAGGACAGCAACGTCTGACAATCACACAATTTGTTATACTTGCATGTTATGAGGTCTACTAAAAGTCCCGAAAAGTTTGTCTTTTTCAGCCTTTGCAATCCTGAGTTATGGGGGTGCAGTCCTTTTTTGGCAAGGGTAGCCTATATGGGACCTGCCGAAATGTGACTGCCCCCCCTAACTCAGGACAGCAACGTCTGACAATCCCACAATTGGCTTCTGTATGTTTTTCAAACTTTTCAGGACTTTTAGTAGACCTCAGTCACATTTATTACATTTACATTATTAGGCCTACATTTTATATACAGAACACACACACAAAGAGACGCACGGGTCTGCTCCAGAGCTCCGTGAGTTTGAGCCTGAACCATGTAGACTGTTAACGTCACGGCAACACGGGAACTTAAACTTTGTGTTGCTTAAAACAACTAGGCTAATGACATTCGGGGCTACAATAAAAAACATTTGGGGCTGAAGCCCTTCAAAAGTGACCTGGTTAATATTGGTGCACATAACTATTTAGACTGACCAACATTGCCCTCTAGCGGCGTGCAGTCGTATTTCGGCAGGCAGTCTTTTTTTTGGCACAACACCGCCACCGACATAACCAGGCTCGGATGCACTTTGTTTAGTGGTAGGCTACGTCATTTGAGTCGTGGCCGTGTTGTACTTATATGCGGCGTCTCCGTGTTTGCAGTGAACTAAGTAGTTTTTTTTTTTTTTAATCAATGTGGTCCCAGGCCACGTTTCACCTTGTCCTCTTCATAATTACTTTTGAAATCAAAACGGAAACTCGCAGCCAGGTAACGGAGTATGGCAAATATTGCCCCCGGGTGGTAAAATGTTTAATTGCTGCCACACCGCTTCAAGACTCGCACTACGCAATGCAACCAGCATAAGTTTAATCGATAACAAATTAACGTGATCGACGAAATTCTTAATAATCAATTATCGATCGTCGAGTAATCATGCCCATCCCTAGTTTAGAGTCTGTATTATTTCAAATGACATGCCACATGCACTGTAGTAGGAGAAGTGCAGGGAGGGATAAAGACTTAAACACTTTGCTATAAGTTTGTCAGTTTAAGATACTTTAACTGACAAACTGGCACTTTACAGATTTATGTAATAATATTTTGTGTGTATGTTTTTCTCTTTCTCCAGATGTGGATCAACCCATGTGCTCAGGTCATCTTTGACTCTGATCCTGCACCTAAAGACATATCGGGACCAGCGGGAGTGGAAATGATGTCTCAGGCCATGATCAGGTATCTGCAAAATATCGGTTGCGTAGATGAGTGTTTAAACGGTAAACATTTTGCATAAACACTAATTCACATGTCATGTCTCTTCAATACAGAGGTATGATGGATGAGGAGGGAAATCAGTTTGTGGCCTACTTCCTGCCCCATGAAGAAACCATTCGCAAGCGCAAGAGAGACTGCGATGAGGGGATGGATTATATGCCTGAGGATCTGTACGTAAAACAATATTACATTACGAAAATCACGCATTGAAAAATCACCTAGTTGCTTTGCTTTGCTTGTATACCCGGAAGTAGTAATGCATTTTGTTTTCTGTGTTTCAGGTATGATTACAAGATAGCCAGGGAGTACAACTGGAATGTCAAGAACAAAGCCAGCAAGGGCTATGAAGAGAACTACTTCTTCATCTTCAGGGATGGAGATGGTGTTTACTACAATGAGCTCGAGACAAGGTAACCGATTGTTGTTGCGCCTCAACATGAATAAAGGGAGATGTGCTTTGTACAGGAATAATTGCAGCTGGTGTGCTTTTATCAAGCTCAAGTGTAAATTGTTAAACTTGTAGAAAGTTTGATGTAAATTGGTGATGCGCAAAACAAACCGCACCACCATCCATGATCCATGGGGCTTTCATTGGAATCTGTTTGCCCTTGTCCTCTGATGGCCTTTCTTCTGCCCCGCAGGGTGCGTTTGAGCAAGAGGAGAGCCAAGGCTGGAGCACAGTCAACCACAAACGCTGTGCTGGTGTGTAAGCACAGAGACATGAACGAGAAGGAACTCGAAGCCCAGGTGAGTGTACATTTTACTTTTCCTCTTTTTTTCTTTTTTTTTTCTTCTTCTTCATGTTAGACTGAACATGTTTTACTTTTCTTTGAGGCATTTGCACCACTTATTGGACACCACTTGTTATCATTATTTTCTTTTTTTTAACTAATTCCATACCTCCATATGTATTTTAAAACCACAGACGTTTAGGAAATTATATTTATCATCGAATACAGATGTAATATTGATTACGTTCAGTTAGGAATTCAACATTATATATACATGCATGGTTTTATTTCAGTTAGCCTAATAGCTGGTTTGATTTGCACTGAGAGATGATCTTGAGATGAAAAGAACCCCATGCCAATCTCTAGGTATGGTGAAGGGTATGTGATGATGTGGGGGGGCTATTTTAATTCCAAAGGCCAAGGGAACTTTATCAGGATGCATAGTATCCTGGATCCATGAAATAACTGGCCTTTAAAAATAAAAATCTGCCTGCCTCTATGGGAATTTAACATAGGGGTGTACTTACTTATGCCCCCTGTATTTTAAGGAAGAACATTTATTTATTTATGACACATTATTCATTCACAAAGAAAATTGGTGTCCTTAAAGGTTGGATGTTTACAATCTTTTAATAATGGCATTAAGATCCATCTTTTATTCCTCTTTTTAAGCCTGGTTCAGACGGCAGGATAATTAGGCCGATTTTAGCCCCCGATTAACCCCTCCCGACAATCCTAAGGATGCTCCGATTATTGTAAAATAATCTGATCAGATATTCCTGCCGTGTGTGGTGTGTTAAGACTGCTCTCGTCTGCTTGGAAGGACGTCGGGACCGCTCCGATCTCAAATCGGGGATATCCAACATGTTGGATTTTTTTGGCCCGATTTCTCCTCGTGTGTGGTGTCCCCCGGGGGGACAAACGAGCACGCAGCCTGTGTAAAATAAATAAAGTCGATGGGCATAACTCCATCCACAACTGCAGTCCACCAACGAATATATGAACGTTTATTTCAACGGTAATTAATCTGTGTAATACATAAGGACATTTCTATGAGAAAAAACTAATCACCTCCATATCATGATGTAGCAAGTATAGTCCATGCTAGCGTTGTCTTCTTTGACCATCGCCTTTTCTTTTGATAACGTTTTTTTTCGGTTAAAAACAAACTACAAACTATCGCCACTGCATATCTGCAATCTCGAGGGATTTTGCGAGATTTCCCGTCTGACCTGGGAATGCTCGGGAGTCAAATCGGTTCGTGTGTGATGTGTTGATTTTGCGTGTGCTGCGCACCACCAAAACTGTACGACCCGTGATTTTTCATCGCCGTGTGGGGGTCTCTCAGGATTGGAAAATTGGCCGACAATTTTAAAATCGTCCCGTGTGAAGCAGGCTTTAGTCAACTTTAGCATGGGTGTATTACTTATGCTGAGCACCGTATACAGCTTTGGTTCTTGAACAGTAGTAGTGTACTGATGACTCATTCCCTTTTTTTTTATTGTGATTCTCAGGAAGCTCGTAAAGCTCAGCTGGAGAACCATGAGCCAGAAGATGAAGAGGAAGACATGGATAAGGACTTGCAGGACTCGGGTCAGTTTTCTTTTATTTTCTACCGGTGTAATTCTCATCATTATTTTTTTTTACTTATTTGGCTACCTGCTGCAACGGAGTAGTAGTGTTGCGTCGACGACAGTTTTTAATTCTTTTCTATTTCTGTGTGCGATATTTGAATTGTTTCCTCCAGGTGACGAGAAAGAGAAGGGCAGCGGCAGTGAGGCCGAGAACTCTGGCAGTGAATCTGAGAGGGAAGATGAAGAGCGGGAGCCAAGGGGAGAGGAGGACGAAGAGGATGAGGACCGAGAGAAGCGGAGGAGGAAGGCGAGCGGCAGCGGAAGTGAGAGCGGCGAGGAGAGGACGAGGGAAATGCGAGACGAGGAAGAGATCTTCGGCAGCGACGACGACAGCGACGACAACGAGGAGAACGAGGAGAACGAGAACAACAAGAACTCGGCCAGGAGCAGCGGCGAGGAGGGCAGCGGGAGCGACGACGACGGAGGGAACCGAGGAGGCAGCAGGAGTCGCAGCGCCTCTCCGGCACACAGCGACCGCAGCAGTGAGCACTCGGAGACCCGGGCTCACAGCGGGAGTGGAAGCGAGAGAGGCTCGGATTCCAGTGATGCCAGTGACAGTGAATAAGACCGGTGGTCCGGAAGGCGGCAAGGTGACGGCCACCTTTTCTTACCTCTGCGTTCAGCTGTCACTGACCCTAATGTTAGCGCAGTCTGGGGATGTAGTTTCTTCTGATTACGAATAGGGTTGGGCATCGTTTTTGGATTTAAACCATTCTGATTCTGATTCTTTTGAGGGGTGGAGTTGAAACGGGTCACATGCCTATTTTCACAAATAAGAGGCCCGTTTTATTTTGAATCAGTGGCGGGTTGCAGTTTTACAGCGCTTTTTGAAACGTAAAATAAAGCCACACTAGAGCGCTAGTTCTTACTGCGCTCCAAGGCCACACCACAAGCACCTGGCCACTTCGGAAACCCAAACTTGCGAATATAAAATTGGGAAGCGATGATCGGATTTGAAACCAAATCCTCTAACCGATTCCAATAAAGAAACGATTGTACTGGAGTCGTGATTTCTGAACCGATTCCAAGTAGGAATCTGTTCTCGATGCCCAATCCTACTTCCAAATGGAGATGCTCGTTGGTTTTGGACCGGGGGAATTCTCTTCAATCCAGTTTTTAATTGTAGATTTGTCTCGCACTCTGTTTTTTGTCTGTCAGATATTCCGTACAGGATCATGTAAAAATGTCTTTGTTTTCTCTGCTTTTGATTTGTCATTGTGTTAAGGCTTTGAAACTGATAATAAAATGCAGGTGACATTTTGTAAGAAACGGTTGTTGTTTTTCCCTCATTAATGGATTTAACTCATTTTCACTAAGGGCCACACTGGAAAAAGAGAATAACATCAAGGGCCAGAAATGTTAAGTTTGTTGACATGCTTTTATTTAGTTGAAAAAAGTAAAATATTTTTTACTGTATTGTAGGGTTGCACGATTTTGGAAAACAATCGAATTGCAATTTTCTTTTTTCTTTTTCACCAATATTGCAATTGCGATTTAATATGCGATTATTTTTTAAGCTCTTTGTCTTCTGTATTATTCAACAAAGACGAGCAATAAATGCTTTCTCTGCGGAGTGCAAACTAATTTGCTCTTGCGAGTCACGTGACCAAATCGCAGCCTTTTGCGACTAGGAAATCGTGTTTTAACATCGCGATATTATTGCAATTGCGATGAATCGTTCAGCCCTATTGTATTGTATGTCTCATGTAGCCTATTTGGTCCACATAAAACCCTAAAACAATTCAGCAAAAAAAGTTCCTTAGCCATCATAGAATTTAGCAAAACCATGCATTCTGTAGGCTGTAGGCTCTGTGGAAACATCTAAGTCTCAAATTGTGCTTTGTGTGTGGCGTAATTGCAGTTTGAAAAACAGTGGCGCACAACTACTCGGGCCAAAATTGATTGTGAATCTAAATTGAAATGCGGGCCGGATCAAAATATGCAAGTGGCCGGATTTGGCCCGCCGGCCTCGAGTTTGACACCTGTGCTCTAAAGTAATCTTATAAATGTAACCACTCATTACTGTCTGTGCTCTATTTAAAAAGTGTGAAATAATGGATTTGTTTAGTTAATGCTCAGTACATAATATTGTTGGTCAAAATAGTTGTTCATGTCTAAAATGATTGATTTAATGCAAAACTAACAAATCAGAACTTCCTTTCCAACAGTACACCATTTAATAGCTATAACATGGACAACAATTGGAAAATTCAAATCCACGGTCACGTTTCACAAAGAAAAAGTCAGATAGTATTGAAGATGCATATTTAACGGAAAAACGCCAGCTGGTTCTTCAGCCATTCTTCTGTCAAGTCATCAGCATTCCTTGTTTCAAAGACCTCAAGAAGCAAAGCACAAAGTGTCACAATCCAAATGTCAATAAATATAACATAAACGTGAAGAAATCAGAGATATTAACTCATCAATAATTAAGCTAGCTGCTAACTAATGGGGTAGAAGAATCCAAACAAACACATGGCACATCTAAAAGTAGGAATGACCTGCTGGATACGTTGCCAATCAACTTTAAGATAATTAGGCTTTGGTCTACATTTAATAATTGTCCCATCTTGATCAAAATACCACTGCGGTTGTGATAAACTACAAGTCATCATTTTGAGATAATTACCTTTGTGAGCTCTGCAGCTTGGACCAGTTGATTCTTGCTGCCTGCATACATCATCTGTTGCTCCGGCTTACATCCTGTTCAAATGAAATGTGACTTTTTTTTCCCCCCAGGGGATTCTGTAGTTTGAGCAGTCAAGCATTCCTCAGAAAAAATCCATTTAATCTTCATCGCTACAATACGTTTTAATAAAGTGGATTTCAGACAAGAGGAGACATCTCTTCATTCGGCAGTTAAGTTATTCTATTAAGCCGAACGTTAGTTTAACGAGAAAGATAACTTTTGATTTAAGTTACTGTAACGACTTACCCATTGGACTGGAGAATATGAAACACAGAGGGTAAGACACCCTTCCATCAGCATGGACATATTTGTAGCTGTAGACAATGAATGTGCACTACCGTCAAGGAATTAAAACACTTTTTCAGAGCAACAACACCCATAATTTTCCGTGTGAATTTAAGGATTTTGCTACATCCATAAGACAGGTTATGAAGGATATCTGGGTTGCCGCTCTGGAAGTTCATTTCTCAACTCATCCAGTGAGATGTCCTAAAAGACAAAAATGATACTGAGTGACTTTAAACGCAGGCTGAACACCACCCCCAAAAAAAAAAAACAATTACAAAATTTGACTTGCCTCATATTCCTCCTCAAGGATAACAAGCTGTTTCACCATGTCTATTTTCACTAAAAAATTTAAACAATTATTTAGGCTTTTGGTTCTCTTTTATGTTGATGCACTGATATTTGTATAGGATATGAATTTGTGCTGATCAACTTACGAATGGACATAATGAAAGGAACTATAACATTTACCGTTAGTATTTGGTACTTACTTAGTATGGCAGCATTGTTGGTCTCTTTCCGAAATCTAAACTTACTCAGTTTAGCTTTCAGACTTTCATCCACTTCACACACAACCAGAGAGCTTGACTGCAAAATGGGGCAACAAAAAAAAAAAAAAAAAAAAAATATATATATCACTTGAAATGTGTCAGTCTAAGAAATGTTAAAATATCTCCTGATGCTGCTGTGCTTCTGAAAAAAAGAAGGTATGTGGATTGGTCTACAGGCCACAAAAAGGGGTAAGAGACATCTGCTCGGTCTGTTCAGATGTTAAGGTCTCTATCCATCTTGCATGGAGGCATTAAACATTCATAACACTATTCTGACATATTGAGGGCAGGAAATGTTTTTGATGCAACATTGCCAGAATGTTGTTTCCTGTGTGAAAGAGAGCGGGGGATGGTCGACTTGTGTTGCAATGGTAAAGTCAAAAAAAAAAAAATATATATATATATACACAAATACGCATGAGTGACAGTTCACATCCAGTACATTTCAACAGAAAAGCTAAATCTTTCAAGCAATTGCATCAGTTTCACCTACCATTATCAAAGGATCCTTTTCTGCCTCCTTGTCTTCAGGGTGACACCGCCTTGTTGAAACAGACAAACTTGCGACAAACTGAAAGCTCCTCTCAGGCTGTCAAGATCCCTGTTTAAGATGGTAAAGGGGAGGGCAGACACTCAGCTAGAGGATGCAGTAGTGCTGCTTCCTCTTTTCAACAACACAAGATGACACCAGTGTGTGTCAGCTCAGCCGCGTGCTGTATAAAACAAACACTCTGACCGTCTTTTAATGCCTATGTAAAAAGAAAAATATCCTATCCTATGATATAAATCTCAGTATGACGAGACACTGTTCAATGCATCCATACATTTTGAAGTTGAAGAAGTTCAATTTGACCATTTGTTGTCACCATTTGTTGACGTGTGATTGGGTTCCTTTCACTTCCCATTACCATACAGGAATGGCCACAGAAACTTGCAGAACTCGAAAGTTTCCTCAGATCCTTTGACCTAACAATACCACAATAGAATACATTTACAATTTGAATGTGAGTAAAAGTATAGGAATGTATGCAGTAAAATGTAATCTACTTAAACATCAAATGGACATAGAAACTTGCAGAACCCGAAAGTCTCCTCAGATCCTTTGAACTAACAATACCACAATAGATCCTTTGAACTAACAATACCACAATAGAATACATTTACAATTTGAATGCAAGTAAAAGTATGGGAATGTATGCAGTTCAATGTAATCTACTTAAACATCAAAAGTAAAATGTCTCCATTACAAAAAAAAGATGACTGTCACAGTATTACATTACTATTACTGCTCTCCACTGGTGGAAGCTTCAGGCATGTTGCAGCCCCACCCCGATCAGTGATGTCACAGCAGGTCCTTGGCCATTTACCTGTGTGTGTGTGTGTGTGTGTGTGTGTGTGTGTGTGCGCTGTGGTGTGTTGTGTTCTGCCACTGACAGCTGAAAGCAAACACCTGCTGTGACAATGGATTGTGACCCAAAGACACAGCCTATGCTTTCAACCCATTCAGACTAATGCAACAGCAGTTTTCTATTCTATGTCATTTGGTGTTGTATAACCACCATCCACGTTATGGAGATATTTATCTTAATCCTAAATCCTTTTATGGTCTTTTCTATTTATAATTTGAAACTATGGATATGTCTGAAATTACTCTTGTACATATTTACTTTTCCCTACATAATAAGCACTCAATTGTTTATAATGTTGCTGAAACAGACTATTCCAAAAAAATTACTAGATTAGCAGAAAATGAGCTGGCACATATGTTAATCCATTAAGCATTTATCAAGAGGTGTGGCTGTAGCTCAAGTGCTCGGCCATTAATTGAAGAGTTGGTGATTGAGGATTTGCTGTTTTATATTGTAAATTAAATCTATTTAGGTTTGAGTAAAACAAAACAGGCAATTCGAAAACATATATCTATAAATATATACTATAAATAAGACGAATGTCTTCTGGTTATCATGGTTTTTATTTTTCCCATACGATCATGCCCATAGTGCCTACTTTTATTACAAGAAAGTATTCCTGTGTTCAGTCAGTTTATGAACATGGAATATAGCTCAGAGATTATGCCTAATGGTGTTTACCATATAGCGTGTTTACATGTCAGGGTGGGAGCCCTTTTTATTTACCAGACAGTGGGCGGAACAAACCATTACGTACCGTCCAGACGTATGACGTTGTACTCACGTCTTGCGTCAACTCAAAAATCGAAGTAGATTTCTCCAGGCGTACACTCTTTATTTTCTGCATTGCAATAAACATTTTGTACATACATTCTTTAACATGGCCTGTTTAAAACCATGGGAGCTTGCAGCTGTAAAGGGATATCCTTAAGGAATACCTCGTATGGGATCGAAATCTACGCCTCTTTCAGCTAAGATAACGTTATTGCATCTATTAGCAAAACTTGCTAGCTACGAAGCTAGCGCTAGCACTTAAGCTATCTCTACCCTACCGTCGAGCTAGCTATGCATTAGCACTTTAGCCTAGCTCGCTAACCAGTGACAACTGACAAAGGTAAACAACAAACCCTTTGAGTATGTTTATTTTTAATCACATCTCGGTAAGCTTTACCTAACGTTATTTAACTGGCTACAGCCTGCTGTCTATTAAAACTGCGTTTTAACGTCCCTGTTTGCAACGCTAAGATTGAAGTACGAGACGAGGAGAAAAGGGGCAACAACAGCGTTAACGAAAAATCAATACAAATGTTGAATTCCTCATCACTGACTAGGCCTTCCAAGCTAATGATGGGGGAAACGAAGCTTTCTGAAGTACTGAATCACTATGAAGCAATTTTGTGTTGAAAATGGTTCAATGTTTCGAAGCATTTGATAGTCAACAATGGCGACACCTGCTGGTCAAGCCCTTTGTATTGGTATTTATATGGATGGATTAAATCTGAGTCGGCGATTAAACAGTTAACGGTTGTTAGCGCTTTACTCCTTTCATCGTTGTAATTTTGTTCAATAAAGCTTGTTTTTCAAAAAACGATCACTTAAAAAAAGAATTTATATCTAAATACTGAGCCAGATTGACAAGGACACGCCGTATCTCTGATATGAGTGGGGGGACTTTACGAGGCCTCGTTTGGGGTGGTCACTTGATTTTTGGCGTAGTGAAGAGAAGCATCTTTCTGTGATACTTATGCTATGAAAGGTCTAGCTAGCTGTACTGTGTTGAGTAGTCTGCTTCGAGTGTTAGTTAGCTACATCACTGGACCAAGCTAACTCTGGCTAACCGCTATCTAATGCTAGGCTTCTTGGTGTAACGTTAGCCTGTTTCAACTTTATAAACCTCGCAGGGATACTTATAACAACAGTCTGTGGACCAGGGCTTATAGTCAGACACTCAGGTTTGTTCTTTAATCAAAATTATAACTAATGTTACAGGTGTTACCGTTAGCAGGGTTGGCAGTTTACCGTTAGCATGCTGGTTAATGAGTTTGTGTTATACTTTTCTTTAGTAGCGGATAACCAGTGAATTGTAATTAGATTTCGTTAATACAAGGCACTGACGACAGCCTTTACAGCAGCCCATTTCACTGTTTTGCGTTAAAAAAAAATAAACCGTTTGCGTTAAGCATTACACTTAGCGTTAATGACCGGGACTCTTATCTTTAGGATAGGGTATTTGGCACACCCTTTGTGGTTAACTTGCGCCTTTATCATTATGATATTGACTAACTCAATTAGTAAAAGCTTACCTAAAGTAACACCCTTACAGTCACAGTTATACGTGATATTTGTTTTGGATATTTATCATATCTCATTTTGTTTTGTTTTGAATTATACATATAGGGGGCATGTTTAATAGAAAACGTCTTACATTCCATGCCATTCTTGCATATCATAAAAGGTTGAAGCTGTGTGCCTGTCCTATATTGACTGTGTGTGCCATAATCTCTTATTTATATATTATCCTACCTACCTTTTAATGTAAATTCCGTTTTTCACTTACTGAAGCTGATGATCCATCTGTGTTTGCGGTAGTTTGGGGCAGAAAAATTGTTTGTGCCCTAACAAGACTTTCCAAGATCACAGGGAGAACATATTCCAGTACTAAATATGTGGGATAAATAGATGGACTTAATCTGTCAAAGCACTCATGTTCGCCTTTTTATATATGGGGGGGAAAGGGTTGTTGGTGTCATGGCGAATGCAGTAAAAATAGAAAATACAAACACATTTGGAATGGATATAAATATTGGATTGGTTAATGTTTCAAAATTAAAGTAGACATTGGGGTAATTATCATCTAAGATCTTTTTCCTTTGTCTTTTATTTTTATTTTTTTAGGGCACAGATGATGTGATCCTGAACATGCCAGAGTGAAAAACAAAGCTTTTCCTGTTTGTGTCATTACCAACTACGATTGACACACACTTTAAGTCTATCTTCATAAGAATAATCCGTACAGCATCCCTGTCTGCAGTTCCTTCCGCACCTGAACCATGTGAGGGCCCCTCGGTCCAGTCTGAGGGGATCCCAGGACTGTGGTTGCAAATACGACCCCGCTGTGCGGGGTGGGACTGATCCTGTCTGTGTCTGAGAGCGCAGTCTTTCCAGTGCCCCCTTCCCCATCCACAAATTCCTGTTCTCCTTACTAAGGAGACACGCCATGATGTTCCGGGACCAGGTAGGTATCCTCACAGATTGGTTCAAGGGCTGGAATGAGTGTGAACAGACGGTGGCACTGTTGTCCCTCCTGAAGAGGGTGTCCCGTACCCAGGCTCGCTTCTTACACATCTGCCTTGAACACTGGCTGGCAGACTGCACAGAGATCCACATCCTAGAAGCTGAGGCCAACAATGCAGGTAGCTGAGTTTTTTGTCTGTTTTGTGTTTGTGAGTTTTTTTCCTCTCTCCATATATTGTCGATTATCTCTGATTTATGAAGCACTATTAGTTCTATTTGTGTCTCATTAAATTGAAGAAGGCCTATATTAAACCAGTATTAAAAGATTGATTGCCCTTGAATCTCTGTTTGCCCTTTTGTCATAAGCAATTGTCAGCCAGTGGCATCAGGAGCCAAAGGAGAAGGTTGTGTCCTTGCTGCTGTCCCATCTGCCTCTGCTGCAGCCACGCAACAGCGAGGCCAAATGTGAGTACATGAAGCTACTGCAGAAGGTCTTGAGTCACACTATTGAGAGTAGCCTGTTTGTTGAAGAAAGCAGGCAGCTCCTGTCCTACGCGCTCATCCACCCTGCCACCACACTGGATGACCGCACCTCTCTGGCCATGTGGCTAAACCACCTGGAGGAGCACCTATCCAGTGGCTACACGCCCCGGGCGCCATCTAGCCCCTACCACCCGCGCCAGGGCTCAGATGAATGGCCCAGCTCTGCTGAAGCTCTGGACCCCGGCCACGCCTGGCACGACCAGTCCCCCTCATCCAGCACGTCTCCTGCAGGCCAGAACGGACACATGTCTTTCCCAGGTGGGATGTCCTCTCCCATCAACAGCAATAACACAGGTAATGTTTGTCGTCATCCTCATTTTTCAAACTGGGTGAAAACATAACACAATAGTTTAGTAGGGGCATATGAGACCATTGTAGACCTCTCATATATTGTGCAAACAGTGTGCTTTTTGTTAACTGTCTTGGCGTGTTAACATTTCTTTAATTTCTTTTAAAGGAATTGCTGCTGTTTCTCATATATTAATTGTTTCCCCATGCCAGGTCTGTGTGGGCAGATGCAGCCCAGCCCTCTGAAGAAGTCCATGTCCGTTATTCATTCCTGTCCCCAGGCTTGTGGCTCTGAATGGGTTAGCCAGGATGACATAGGGGGCCGGCAGAACTTCATTCTAACAGACCACGCGCCCCTTTCACCCCAGAGCAGCGTCGCCTCCTCAGGCAGTGAGCAGACGGAAGAACAGGGCTCTGCTCGCAACACCTTCCAGGAGGATGGCAGTGGCATGAAAGGTCAGAGTTCATTACCTAAGTGAGCCAAGGGCGCTCACGGTATTTTGCTCTGGTAAAAGCCGCGCAGAGCCAACAGCTAAGGTGATATAAGCTAAAATGTAACATTACTTCTTTTTTTTTGTCCCTTGGTGTATTTGTTCTAGATGTTCCCGCGTGGTTGAAGAGTCTCCGCCTTCATAAATATGCATCACTTTTCTCCCAGATGACCTATGAGGAGATGATGATTCTCACAGAGCAACATCTAGAGTCACAGGTTTTTAAGCCTCCCTTTTACATACACTGGGCCTGGGCTTTGATTACTCCACCCTCCTTATCAATTGTGAACATTACTGTCCTCAAACCTGATGATACATCAATTGTCAATGAGGCGTGAAATTAAGCGACGCACCCTACAGTTATATTGAGCCAGTCAAACATACAAATGGTGCGATTTTGCCTCTGCCCCTTGGCTTTAATGAAACAAATGGTGATTAGGTTTGTTATTTAGTAACTGTATGAATTGTGTTCCCACAAGAAATGACTCGCCTGCTTCTCATGGCATCTTGTTACTTTCTCTCTCTCCTTTTTTAAAGAACGTCACTAAAGGAGCACGGCATAAGATCGCCTTGAGTATCCAGAAACTGCGAGAGAGGCAGAGTGTGCTCAAGTCTTTAGAAAAGGTAATTCATGCTAAAAAAAAAAAAAAAGGGGTTTTGTCTTGATTCATTTCCGCTTGTACTGATCAAAAATGCACTTGAGTATGTACTTCATCAAGAAATTCCCATTATGCGCAGAAAGAGACACAGAGCAGGTGTCTCGTTTATAAAACTGTGCGTAGGATCCTTACTAAAAGTGTACGTACGCCCAAAAGCCCAAAATGGCGTACGCTTAAAAAAAAAAAGTCAGATTTATAAAACCGTGTGTATGCACACATGTAAGCAATGTTCCCTTTATAAATCAGAGATTGACTACAAGTGTGCGTACATGGATCAGCCTCTGATCCCGCCATGTACACACACATTTTTAACCATAAATAGTCAATGCAAAGCACCTCGTGAATCTGATCAGTATGTTAATGACCCTGGCAATTGTTCTTTCGTTACGCCGAATCAAGACGATTGGCGGAGAAAAAGCAAAAAACTTCTCAGACGTTCAGAAATTGCTGCAAATTGTATTATAATTTTGGCCTGTTCTTGCACAGTGTATGGAACCCTGATCTATAGACTACATATATTAATAATACGTCCAAAACGGCAGGTATTGCAGCACTCTGGGACATCTTCAATATACCAGACGTATATAATAAGATTTAACAGAACTATATATTATATCCAAACAATCCTTAGTGATAAAGTTGAAGATTATATATAAACATTGTGACGGTGAGACAGCGGCGATTGAATATTAAGAATACATTTTTATTTAAGATTTGAGTTGGAGGTGTTTATGGAACAGTTATCAATCGGTTCAAGCGCAAAAAACACTGCTGGATTTAATCTTCATGGTAACGTGGATGATATGGAGTGTGAAAGAGTGTGCGTGAGGCATCAATACTAGAAAATTTTACGAGTAATCTTATTCCCATTTACTCTCTGCAGTCTGACTTCAGTTCACCACCTAACCATCTGCGTCGCCAATTCCCATTTTGTCTCCAAAATGTGCGTACGCGTGGGTCAGAGTTTGCATGGAGGACCGCACATTCTCCCGTCAAGTTTGTTTTTTATAAATCACAACCTTTGCGTGGTAAGCGGCGTACGCCCATTTTCAGCCCCGTTTTGTGCGTACGCCACGTTTTATAAATGAGACCCCAGGACTGGTTGGAATCCGTACATAGCATACCTCTGACTAGCTTATTCAGCATGTTCAATGATGTTGTCATCTCATGGCAGGATATTTTGGAAGGGGGAAACCTGCGTAACGCCCTCCAAGAATTGCAACAGATCATCATCACCCCCATCAAGGCCTACAGCCCACCCAGTGCCGCACAGACTGCCCTTGACCCGGCCACCGCCTCGGACACAGCCACCTCCCCTTCAGAAGCTCCAAAAACAGGAGCAGACAAAGACCCGGCCTCAGAGGGCTTCCAGTCCCACAACCCACCTCCCTGTGATGGAGACTCCTCAGCCACACCCATCTCAGACGGCGACATTGCTGGACAGTTCACCCGTGTCATGGGTAAAGGTAAGAGTAAGATGTTTTCCCACCGGTTTAAAATTGATTACACGTAGATCCTAGACTACAGATGTATGATGTTATTTGTCCTTAAAGGAACTGCTCTTAAAATGTCGTCAACACACACATCAAACAGACTCAACAGCTTAAAGTGCTGATATTATGCTTTTTGGCTTTTTCTTTCCTTTCCTTTCTTGTGTTGTATATCTTTTTTTTGTGCACGTTATAGGTTTACAAAGGGAAAAAGCCCAAAGTCCACCCCAAAGGGACTTACCCTCTCCAACAGAAAACACTGTTCACAAACTGCTCCAAGCAGCTCTGTTGTAGTCCAGCCTGCCACTACTGTGACGAACGTGCGTCACTTTGTAACACACGTTATAATGCTCACCTAGCTGCTAGCGTGGCACGCCCTCATACTCTGCTTCTGACTGGCTAGTAGTCCTTACCTAGCTACTGCGCATGTGCGACTCCCAACAAAGATGGAACATAAGTGTGATGCCTCACTCTGTAGCTAAAACAGAGCGCTCAACACACAGGGTGAAAAGAGGAGCTGCAGCAATGTGCAGTACAAGAAAAACATGGTGTTTTTAAAAAATGTAAACCATGTAAACCTATTCTGATAAAACCTCTAAATACAATTATGAACCTGAAAATGATTAAATATGAACACTTTAACACTATACTGTAATGAAGCTATTAAGGCATGTTATGTCCATGCCAGCATTCAACATAAAACACAGATACATCATCTATTATCCCTATCCACCTACCCTCATATTTACAGATATCTCTCAGATCCAAATTAACTTAATGGACATATATATACACCCCGGCTTCTTTTTGTTTCAGTGTGCACCCAGCTGCTGGTGTCAAGGCCAGATGAGGAGAATATCAGCTGTTACCTTCAGCTTATTGAGAAGTGTCTGACACATGAGGTGAGAACCTGAAGATTCTTTTTTTATTTTTTTTATTTACTGAATATATTTAATCCATTTGTATGCATGTTTGTTCATGGTTGTAAAATGCATCTAATGGTAGTCTCACAGCGCATTAAACAATACCTCCAAAAATCTAAAATAATGAAAATACCATATAAACAGATTTCCACAAATTGTTAGTAATCAAGAATCTTGTAATCATCTATAGATTTTGTTTGTCTTTTAAATTAAGAATAAAGCTTGCCCTTTCATTTAAAAATCACAAATTCCAGAAAGCATCTGCCCGAAACCCTGTTAGTGCTCTTTGAAAATCTGATGCCTTTAATTCGTCTGCTGTCTCTTTCTCTGTGTTAGGCTTTCACAGAAACTCACAAGAAAAGGCTGGTCTCCTGGAAGCAGCAGGTCCTCAAACTGCTACGCCTGTTCCCTCGGAAAGCTATGCTGGACATGCCTGTGTACAGACAGAAAGGGTAAGACTCAGCGGGCCCTCTTTACCTTTGATCTCCCTCTTCAGCAGGGGAGATGTCAGACCAGCCGAATGTTATTTTCTCCCTCAACTCGTCCCAGTTGTCTAACTTTTACTTTGATTCTTTTTCACTTTCTCTTCCGCATTCAAATAACAACTACCGTTTCATATGAAGCAGCGTCAGCAGTTAAACACGCAGTTCTCTTAACTCTCATTGATTTCTGATGCATGTTGCTGTCCGTTTGTTGCTTTTACTCCAGCTGGACCTATGGGTCCAACTCCCTCCCCACAGCAGGCTCTGTGAGTGGAGTTGTAGGGCGGCGGGGACAAAGGCAGTTCCAGATGACCTCTCGTGGTCTCCCAGCCGGGCGCATTGGCCTTCTGAGTCCCGGCGGGATTGGGGGAGCATCTACACGCCACACACTTACTAGTCCTGCGCTGGCAGGCCAGGGTAGACAGGTCAGTATTCCTGCCAGTGGATGAGCATTTTACCGTATGTGACATGTGTAGCTCGCCTCAATTGTGGACAAAACAGATAATATTTATCAAGTCATGTCATCTTTTTTCTTCTTTTTTTTTTTTTTAAGTTGAAGGAAAAAAGTTTTGTGCTGAAAGCAAACCACAGCTTCATGTAGTTACCTGACTTTATATTTTTGGACTTGACAAATGTTCTGAGGTATTAACCTGCATGATCAGATGCCTAAGGAGTCATCATAGGCCTTCCCAAACATTTGTTCTGAAAGGAAAACAAGTGAATAAAACAGGAGACGTTGGCAGTTTAATCAGCACACACAAGACAGTACAAGGGGTTAGGGATCGCATTTTGATTTGAGCTGATTCATTATCTTAGCTTGAAGAGTTTCTGTTTAATGACTTGGCTGAAAGGTGCTCCCAGGATGACGGGCATTTGCGTAATGAGAATTTGTGTTTTCCTCCTAAAGAACCTGTGGTTTGCCAACCCTGGGGGCAGTAACAGCATGCCAAGTCAGAGTCGCAGCTCTGTGCAGCGGACCCACTCGCTCCCTGTCCACACTTCCCCACAAACCATGCTCATGTTCCAGCAGCAAGGTATTGTATGAGGTCAAGCCTCTTGTATTCTTCATAATCATGGGTGTATGCATTCACACACAGTCTATTCCTGTCCTTGTTTACATTTTGATACACTGAAAACCAAAACCTAACTACAAATGTCAGTCTGGCCACCATTTATCTCCTGCTTACGTTACCACACGCGTTTGCTACATGTTTCTTATCTAGAACTCCGTTTTTTTTTTTATCCCAAAGTAGAATATTCTTTTCAAGCTAAAATGGAAATAGTTAATAGAAAATAAATATTTGGAAGTGGCAGATTTTACTCTGCTGGTGAGTATCATGAGCAACAAAAGCTACAAAACCTTTTTTTTTTTTTTTTTTTTTTTTTTTTTTTTATAAAAAGACCATTTGGTCAGATGCCAAACCAGAGAGCTGCTCTCTCTCTGTGCCAAGGACAAAATGACAAGACAGCGTAGCAGCATGTTGCAGTAAACAATCTGTCGACTTGTACAATATACAGAACTTAACGGTTGCCTTGTCTCGGCTGTCAGATGCAAATTCATCTGTAATGGTCCTGTCATTTTTCAACAGAGTCAACATAGGATGTTTCCATAACGGAGCATTCTGTGTGAAAGCCAAAAATTCATAACTTAAACAGATGAATGAACCCAGCAATGTTATCGTTTCCATGCCTACAGCTTGGAGCTCTAGCTTCTTCGTACTGTCGGTACGTTTATGAATACAAAAAACTCTATTCTAACCACAGGACTGCCTCTGTTAGGATGGTTTTTGGTTTATTGCACCTCTCTCCGTAACCACGCTTCAGTTACTAGAACTGACATGCCAAGCACCCACACAACATTGCGTGTACAACTAACATCTAAGTGATTGTTTTTTTTTTTTTAAGAGAATTTTTTTGCCTTTACTGAATAGGGCAGTATAGAAGCAGAAAGGAAACAAGGGGAGAGAGGAGTTTATGACATGTAATGCAGTTCCTCGGCCAGAATTGAGCAGCCAATGTGGCATGTGCCCCAACCATTCGGCCACCAGGCCCATCTTTGCTGTTTGTTTTAAGTTAAATAATTCTCACAATAACAAAACTACGTTGTGGCCATTTTTACCTTCTGACACACACACGCACACACACACGGCATGTTAAAATAGATTTTTAAGAAGTATTTCATAGTGATATGGATTTTAAGAAATCCATAGACCTCCACTACAAATTATCTTATTTGACATCTTTATAGAGATAAGGATTACGGAATGTCACAATTTCCAAGTATACTGTAAAAGCTATGATCTGTAAACCAAGGAATTGAATATAGCTGCATAGAGAGTACATTAAATAAGTAGACCAAAATAGACAAGATGCTGGAAGAATTTCACTTGGATGATACTTTCTTCGTCTGTATTCCTTTTTTTTTTTTTTTTTTTTTTTTTAAACATTGGGAGCAATAGTCAGATTTACATTTATTGCATGGTCACAGTTCAAGTCTGTGGTCAAGACCAAAGTTCCCCAATCCCAACATTCTCATTTTTGTAAATATAAGAACACATTAGAACACAAAACAAAGGGCGCATTACTATATGACAAATCTCTAATACATATAGGAGCGAAAGACAATAATTATTTTGTTAATAAAACGGTACATAAAAAAAAAAAAAAAAAAGGGAGTACAGTAGAAGTAACCCTTGATTACCACTATCTTAAGAGCATTCAAGACAACATTCCTGCATGTTTTTTCGTCTGTATTCTATTAAAAGATGTGATCCTCAATAAAAATACAACACAAGTCTTACAACAGAGTTTAACAGTGTGTTCTTCTGGGTAGTCCAAATGATCGAATTTAAACATCACTCATCACTGCACAGTTTTGCAGCCGGTGTATTAAGATCAGTTAAGGGTCAAGACCGACAGACAGACTAAATGGACATCATTCATTATTATACAGCCCTAGCTTGATCAACCTGATGATCATGTTGCTCATTGGTTAATGGCATGTTTCAGCTGTAGGCACCATGGCGAGTCCTTTCCAATGCACACAAAGTGTATCCGGCACTTAGTTTATTTTAAGGAAATGTGTGAATAGTGCAGTAGCTGTATAGCACTTTTCAATGTGAGGAAAACAAAGTGACTAATGAAGTGTCATAGATGTGCTAGTGTGATTTAAATAGTTTGGTTCAGTGTAGATGTTACCAAAAGCAATGTCTTTTTAACATAAAGACATTTTTAATTTCATTAATTTTAAGAATTACTTTTGTTGTTGTAATTTTGACTATGATTTATACCACTTATGATAACATTTGCACCAATGCCAGTACACGCTCTTTACAACAGATTCCATTACAACAAGGATCACAAGTGATGAAATGCTTTCAAACCTATTCCATCGTCAGTCATTTTATTTAATTCAAAACAAAGGTAAACCTATCCTAAAGGTCCATTATGTGGATAGATCGACTGTATTGGAAATCTGTGTGTGCTCGCACAACTATTGTCACTTTAAATAGGTCAAAGTTGAATGAATAATGTACTGAATACCAACAGACATTGACAACAGATATTTGGGATAATAAAGTAAAATTCACCACCACCATATGTCCTGTCACTCCCAGTTAGTTGGTTGAAATAATTTGGTTATACTGGTAACTAACCGTACAGGCTATGTATAACCGTTGCCTGTAGTTTTTACAGTGTGTCAGCACTGTTGGCCTCAATTGGTCCTTTTTATTAGCGCCAGATTCAACATGTCAAATCTTGTTTTGTTTGTGTAGCTGACAACAGAACTACTCACTGCATTTAGAATCGGTCACCTGGTTCTGATTATTACGAGTATTATTTACATTATTAACATAACGGTTATTCGTGCGCTCACAAAAACGGGGTATTTTCCCCTTAAACCTTATAAAGCATAATTGTGTCCTGATAATGGAAACTGTTTTTATCCAAGTGAAATAAGCAAATGAATCCTCTTTGCATATTCTCTATTTAGAGAAAATACACACCTGCTTTTGTAAATTTATACTTTGAAAGAAATTGACTTTATGGCAAACTTGACACTTGTATAAAGCCTCAATCTTCTTATGGACTGAGTCTGTTTTTACTCATTTTTCTCAGAATGCCAAATTCCAGGCGCTGACCTGGAGATCAACCCCACGCTGGAGTCACTGTGCCTCAGTATGACAGAGCATGCCTTAGGGGGTAAGTGTCCTCAGCAGCCCGGTACTAAACAGGCCACTGGCTGGCAAACCTCACACTAAACTACTAACTAGGCAACACCACCTTGTTATGTGTTACAACTAGGCCATGGGAGACAGGATTTAATGAACTGTGTCCATTAAGGCAATACATAGCAAGCGATGCATATCATTTCTTCACACACAACTTCTCCTATGCAAACAAAGATGAAAAAGTCTGTTGACTTTTAGAATTCCTATTTGGTTAGCTTTATTTGTGTATTAATTTTTAATAACATCTAAATTATACAATATCATTAGTCAAGTCACAGTCGGGGGTCCTCTTGTGGAAAGGGAGAAAGACACAGACTTACCTCTGTGCAACATATGGTGTACTTGAATGACAAAATTTGCATCATTGTGTCAAACAAGTTTAAAGGACAGCAGCTCTGTATTATTTTCCTGTGGCCTAACTCCAGAGTATTCTGGGCCATGAGATTTTTTGAGTTGGATGGAATTCAGGGCATTCTTTCCTTTCTCAGATACAGATAAGGTTACTGATATATATATTTATGTCTGTGTTTACAGTCTGAAAGTATGTTCAACACTGTGTTTCGCCTAGTTTGGCTTACTTCCTTGATGTCTAAGATCAAATAGTAGGGACATACACACTGGAATCTATCCACAGATTGCTGTTGAAACTAAATGAGATGTTATAATTTCAATGTTTCACTATTTACTCCATTCACTATTTCCTTATTACCAAAGCAATGACATCCAACACCCTTTTGTTTACATAAACAGCCATGGCGAAATGAGTATTTTGGAGACCATATGCCCAAGTAACTGTTAGGTTATTGTAGGTACTTTCATTTAGCAGTGAAGTGTATTTTCGCAACATGGGGAAGAAGCTCCTATTTATCTAGAAACATATCTAATAAAGATAAGATATGCTAAGTAAAATGGCTGACACATCGAACAAATGCATGAAATGAATGCAACAAATTCATGGACCCATAAAAAGGCATCAATAACTTGTTCTGCCCCTTTGGAGAAAAAGGAGTAGAATTCTCCAACAGTGGACCCTTTTAAGGATGAAACATAAATGGTGCAGTCAATTTTATGATTGTAAACGTCTTGAAACATATTTTTTTCCTATCTCCTCCTCAGATGGAACAGACCGGACATCAACAATATGAACAGAAGAAAGGAAAAATACACTTCAGTTGAGGCATGTTCAACTCCTCTTCACCCAGCACAAAGATATACGTATGCTTAAGAAAACCAGGCAAAGCAGTCACTACAAAATGACAAAAAAACTGTGTATATGTTCTCTAATATTTTTGTACTTTATTATATACAACTAAGTTTATTAAAAATGGAATACAGATGATTATTATATTGCAGGACAGAGAAAAAGAAAAGGTAAACTGCTCCATGTCACCTGCAGGACTGTGACATGATGTGCAGAGGCTCAGTTTACCGTGGTCTGAGAGGAAAAACGGTGGCGTGGTGCTGTCTTAAAGGGGTTCTGCCCTACGAGTTACTCTTCTTTTCCTCCTGCCTTTGGAGCAAGGCTTCTTTCCAGAACACACTGACAGCCACAGCCCCCTGCAACACATAACGTGTAGATTCAGAAAATGTCCACCCAAAAGTGAGGCACTTTTATTAAATTATCTCTGATATTAGCCACTGAACTGTAATTGGCCCTAGGATGCACTCGCTGAGGTTCCACTTGTAGACGGGTATTGATAAACTCCAATACACTTCCTAGCCAACCTAATTGTTCTAGTGAGAGCTTGTGTTGGTTGAAAGTTTGAAAGCTTTCCTTGGTTCTTTTTATCCCCACTAGAGGACGTGTTTTTGTGGCAAAAGGAGGACCAAAAGGACAGAGGAAAAGCTTGTAACAAACCACAGGCATTCCCTTTTGTCTTGGTTGCTTTCCCTGAACACATCACAGCAGAAGTGACTGTCCTCTAAACGTCTACAAAGCCAAAGAGAAGGGTTGTGCGATTTCAGATGAATATTTGTAGTGAAATGCAACAGAATGGTATAATTTTTTTTTTTAAAGAACAGCAGTCCGAATAATTTATGCCAGCTGCAATTTGTCCCTGTTATTTTATGTCCTACTACATAAATGATGATGAATCTCATTTTGTGCCAAGGAATCCCCAGAGGGGTGAATAAGGGCTGGTGAGGTCTGTACTGTGCGAGAGCTGATTTGATATTGAATTGATAAAAGCGAGGAGGGTAGAGTGTTTTCAATTTACACTTTAATGCTGGGTGAGAAAACTAAATGAAATCCATCTCAAGCCTCTGGCCTCCTTATGATTGGCTCTGGAAAATGAAGCTTGATCTTGTAATAAATGCTCGGGAGCGCAGCGCCTCACCCTCGCAGTGCCCTCATCCTCAAACGGCCAACGTGATGATTTGATGAATCATACTTTTCAAGGTGCTTGACAATGTCCATATTTTTCTGTTTGTGTCTCAATGTGTTTCAGTCTCAGAACCCTAACATTATCATGTGGTATCAGTGTTGAATCAAAAAACCTGTCTTCTACAGCCTCTGTCTTTGAATGTGGCAGAGCGGAGGTGCATGTATGTGTAATATGGTCTTAACCTTTAGATCACTTTTGGTTGCATCATAAGGCAGGGATAACCATTCACGTTTTATTTCAGCAGAGCCATAGGAGGTCTGTCTAGTAAAGATGGTTATTTACAGATATCTTTTTCCAATTGTATTTTTTACTCTCCCTTGATATTGATAACTTATGCTTATTTTCTATAATCGCATGTTTTGCCACACTAATACAGCACTGTTGTAGATAGAGGACATGGTGGTTGATGGTGCTCAGAGTCACCAACGGCTAGAGAGCAGAAATCGTGCAACTCATGTATGTTTATACCGCCTAAATGTCACTGTTTACATCTCTCTTGAATAATGCCCAATTCATCTTATGTGATGTCATGAATACTCCATTGTCTCACTATGTAACGCATTAAAGAACTGAAGCCTTCTCGCACATGAGCTGGCTGGGTAGAGCCTGAGAACAAAAGCGTTCCACCCCCTAATCCATGGACTCTGTGTGAGTCTCGGTAGGCTTTTTCAAGTCATAACTGTATGAGACATGTAACGCCTGTTTTTTTCTAGTTATGCGGTGATGAGAGAATAGCTTTCCTGGCTTTGTGTTTGAACCGTTAGCTGTCATGTCCTGATAAACTGTTCATGTGGTGCCTCAAAATGCACAGCTCCAGCATCTTCAATATGTTGATTTAATGGTCTTCAGTAGTATTCTAGTCATGGATTTCTTCAGAGCAGGCTCTTGGATAGATCTGACTTACTGAAAGCATCACACTCATGCCCACAAAGGACTTCTGTGAGTTAACAATGCTGACAACTTTAAGACTCGGCTATCTTATTTTTTAACTATTCACTATACTGTATATCAATGTGTTATGTTACAAATGGCTCAGATTATCCTTTTCATAGCCTCTGTAGCTTTGGACAGACTACATATTAATATGAATGGACACAGAGGTACAGTGAATAAGATTTCTACAAGTGTCTGTGCATAATGAAGATGCAGTAGTGGATGACAATGCTTATCTGAGCCACAAATTATGTGATTATGAGTAAACAGAACACTAATAACAGGCCAAGGAATATGTTTACTCGATGTTTACATTCCAGTGATGCATAAAAGGAGTTGGGAAATGCACATCACATGTTAATCCTGGTGTATTTTCACCTACCAAGCATCCACTAGGAGGTACAGAGCCTGTGTCTTATGAAGATGTCTACCAAGTGGTCCCAAGATCATGTTAATGTCCCCTGCCACGCTAAATTATTGAATTAATGCAGCCAGATGTAGGCTACATTGCATATATTTGTCTTGTACAATTTATATTTAATTCTGATAACTCCCCAGACATTTTCTAATATTTTATGAACCTTTTGCATCCCATGCTTGCTCTACTTTTTTACTGTCACTCATAATGTGTGAATGGTCTGAAGTGCAGCATTCCAAGGATCATTGACAGTCCAAATAAAGAGGTTCAGTTCTTTTGCAACTACAATGGTGGTTTGTGTTTGTGTCTACTGACTTTGTTACATATTGGACACGCCTTTTAGCAGCTGAAAAAAAAGTCCGCTGCTGTCATTGCTCTCATTCCGACGTTACTTCAATTACTTTTTACTTCCGGGTTGCACGGGTTTTAGGTTTTAGCAGTTCATTTATCAAGCTAATATGAGCTAGCCGCCTTTTTGTTAACGCCATTAGCTAGTTTATCTAAGAAAAAAACAGGAGCTCTTTCGTCGGGAAACTGCATAACAACTGCTTAGGTACGTTCACATTTTGTGTTATTGTTGAGAAAGCTGGATATAAGTTGCCATAAATACAATTTAACATTTCCTCCTACAGCAAAGAGTAGCTACTCAAGTTAGCAGATAGGTAGCTAACGTTAGCTGCCCCGCTAACTTAGCTAGCCTACCGAGCATAAACAGCTGCTTGCTGACGGTTTTAGCTTGGTAGCTAACGTTCATGTTAACGCTTTATGTTTCACTGTGAAGGGATGATTTGAGTCGTCGGTTTGCCTAAATACTTTGATATCTCGCAAGTATTTGACGCTAGTTAACGTTAGCTTAGGTCGTAACGTTAGTGGAAAAAAGTTCGACCGTCCACTTTCTCTCGGTGATAGTAACGTATTTGATGTTATTTGAGAGGACTGTGAGTGTTCATGATCTAAAAGGATGTACAGGTCTAAAAAGAGGATGTTGGGTTAAAGTAGAGAAAAGCTGATAGGCGCTGTAGTTTTCTTCTTCTGACTTATTTTCTTTAAATCGCAGTCAAAACCTCTAAATAACGTTAACTGCTTAGCTAACGTTACTAACCCAGTTTGTCACCTGCTTACGGAAAGTTATATTAAAATTGTGGATTTAACTTGACTTACATTAACGTTAGAATATGCTTCGGATTGTAGGAAATCAGAGCTAAGAGAATCGTATCTTTGTTTTTTAAGGGAAGTAAGTTAGATGGTTTAAACAATGGTCTCATCTTTTCTGGTAAACACGATATCTATTTACCTGTTTCTGGCCGTTTGTCAGTTGTGTGTTTTAGGCAGGATATACTACGTACTATCAAGGACCCCTGTATAAATTCTGCCGAAAGCCAAAATAAGCTAACATGCAGGATAACTTTACAGCACGGGCAGCTTTCTCCTAGAGCTAGAGGCTACAGAACCAACACAGTGGTAGGATTAATCAAACTGGAAGTTGGGCCTGTGTTGTTTGCTTCTTTAAATTCTCTGTGTTCCAAAAAATGCCTTGAATTCAAAGTATACTCGTGCGAGAACTCTTCTCCTCTTATGGACAGACTCAAAGTATCTAAACATTAGAAACACCTCTCAGTATGACGCCATACAATTCAACAACACCACAAACCGCAACTACTTTGATAAAAGATTGATCATCTAAGTCGTTTCTCAAAGCTAAAGTGACAAAAACGAACTGGGCTTGGGGGGGTCTTTACTGGTTTTTCTATCTTCTAGGATTTTTAACTGGATATATTTAGGTTTTGGATTTTGTTTATTTTACTATTTTCTGGACCTCAAGATGAATGAATTAAACGATAATGGCAACAAAAGTGTCAGTTGAGCTCTAAAATAAACACCTCTCTAAAACAATTTCAACAAAAACTGAACATTATGAACTTCATGAAGAGATATATATATATATATATATATATATATATATATATATATATATATATATATATATATATATATATTTTTTTTTTTTTTAGAGCAGGGCTGTTGGGTAAGATTGCATCAGTTTTAGAAAGGCGTAGCACTAGTAATATGATAATATGGTATCTCAAAAAGGTAATTGCAGGCTCTGAATGGAACTCTCATTTTGTTTTGCAGGTTGTTTTAACTCTTTATGGCTACAGTACATGGACACTGATAATGATGTCTCAAACAAGGGATGTGGATGGGAAACCTGCCAAAAGCTAACTGCAATTACAAGTCATCCCTTGGCAACTCCCTGGTGTTGCGCAACCGTTGCTTTTTCGCCACATAGTCCATCATGTCGTTACCAAAGGAGTCGGGGAACAGAGGGAAGGATCGAGAGAGGGGGGCCCGTCCAAAGGTGAGACAGAGCCGGTCGGAGGAGAGACGAGGTTCAGGCAGTGGACGGAAAGGCGGGAAGGGGAAGAAGAAAGGCATCGCTTCGCACGAGCCAGCGGCCGAGAGGCCTGTCAGCGATGGCTTTGAGTACGGTGAGCTGTTGAGTGACCTAGAGACCATGGACCAGTCTTCCTCCTCACCTCTGAAGGAGAGTTGGAGATGGCAGGGTTTGGAAGCCGCCGCCTCATTCCTAGGACAGGAACGGGTAACGGCCAGGCCAGGCCAGGGAACAGTTAGCTCTGCTACAGAGATACCTGCACCCGGCGAAGGTGAGGGCAGAGGGTCAAGCAGCAGTCGCACTCTCCGGCAAAAAATCCAAGACGCGATGGGGCAGTGTTTCCCGTTAAAGACGCACAGCGCGGCCGCATCCGCGCCGTCTCCATCTCCGCAGGCTCTTTCGTCATCGGTTGCCTGTGCCTCCTCGAAGCGCAAGATCCATCTCAGCGAGTTGATGTTGGACGACTGCCCTTTCCCCGTAGGATCGGAGCTGGCTCAAAAGTGGTATCTCATAAAGCAACACACGGCCCCCATTACCCAGCCTCCCGCGCTCGATTCTGCGGTGGTGTGCAGTGCCCCTGGCGCAGCCACGGCCACTGTGGTGGAGGACGTCGATGACCGGTTGCGAGAGCGCAGGCGCATCAGCATCGAACAAGGCGTCGAGCCACCACCCAACGCAGAGATCCACACGTTTGAGGTCACGGCCCAAATTAACCCCCTGTACAAGCACGGCCCCAAGCTGGCTCACGGTATGAACGAGCTAGCCGTGGGCGACAGAGCCTCCGTTCATCAGCAACAGCAGCTTCTCCTCCAAAGGCAGCAGCAGCACCAGCTCCTTCTACAGAGCTGTTTGGACACTCTGGACGAGGTGGTGGCCTCCGCATCCGCCTCGTCCTCTGCGTCCGCCTCCGTCCAGACCTGTGCTCCTACCCCCGACCCGCTGGTTTACCCGGAGGTGACGGCAACCAGCGTGCCCTCCAGAGCCGCGCTTCCTCCGACCGAGGAGCCCAAGTCTCACGACGGCTACCGCATACACACTCAGATTGATTACATCCACTGTTTGGTTCCAGACCTGCTGCAGATCACCAACCTCCCGTGCTACTGGGGGGTGATGGACCGCTACGAGGCCGAGACGCTGCTGGAGGGGAAGCCCGAAGGCACCTTCCTCCTGCGCGACTCTGCCCAGGAAGACTACCTCTTCTCCGTTAGCTTCCGGCGCTACGGCCGCTCGCTGCACGCGCGCATCGAACAGTGGAACCACAATTTTAGCTTTGACGTGCACGACCCCAGCGTCTTCCACGCTCCCACTGTTACGGGACTGCTGGAGCACTACAAGGACCCCAACTCGTGCATGTTCTTCGAGCCGCTGCTGTCGAACCCCATCCATCGCACGCAGCCCTTCGCCCTGCAACACATCTGCCGGGCGGTCATAAGCAGCTGCACCACCTATGATGGCATTAACATGCTTCCCATTCCAAATGCTTTGAAAAAGCACCTGAAAGAATACCACTATAAGCAAAGAGTACGTGTACGGCGAATGGATACCTGGTGGGAATAAGAAACAACAAAAAGTACGGACTAAAAGAAAACGACATTTTAAACGCTCCTCGGACTGAACAATGAGTCTTGTTCTTCACACTCTATCTGGTAAACTGGTGTAAACCTACACTGCAATGTACTTATTTTTTTAATTCCTGCTGTACATGACTTAATTGTACGAAACTACACTGATGAGACAATATATAATCTCACTAATCTTGCACACTCAAAGTTCTTTACGCTCAAATTAAACAAACTTATTTAGATCTGTGGTGTTCAACTACCCTCACGCATCCTCTGTGTTTTCAAGTGTGACTAAATCGGTTTAATTATCTGGGGGGTTATCATAGTGTGAATCAAGATGATTATAATAGAGTTGTTCATCAGTCACGTGCTGAGAAGGTGGAACACATACTGACGAGGTTCTCTTCTCGTTCCTGAGGTGTGGGGGTGCAGCACGTTTGCAGCAGTATTCATTATTTCCCACATTGAGCCCAGGGCTGATTATAAGGGATGAGATAGTAGGTGTATATGCTGCCTGTTATTAAAATGTAGGAGGCTTCCTCTAGAATAGATACTTTGCACACGTGACATTGAAGGTATGATTACATGTTTGCATTAGTTGTCACTAGTGGTCTAAATGCAGGGTAAGATGTGAGGAGTGATGTTTCACAACTAGCAGTAAGTTAAAATATATATATATATATAATATAAAAGCTCAGGTTCTAAATCATTCACCTGCTTTGTTTTCAGCTTCCAATATATAACCATCTGCTGTCTCTCCTACGAAGCATGCAGGCAGTGCCGTCTTCGTTAGTTTTGAAGTAGAGGATCAAATGTGGCCTTCGTGAACTTGTCAGGAGCAGGTGAAGCAGCTGTAATATCAGAATGCAAATGATGGAAGCTCAGACGTGTATGTGTGTGGACCTTATTTTGTTTAAAACCTGACTGTTGTGTTGTCCAGTCTTAGTCAAGAGGTTTGGTCTTCTTTTTTTAAATTTTTTCTTATTGCCATCTAACTGTTGTAAAAACCCAAATCCTTAAAAGACCAAAATCATCTTGTTGTTGCTATACTTCCTGCTGTGCCCATTATTAAGAGGTGGGGTGTCTGCACACAAATCTTCCATGCCAGCAGTTCAATGACAAAATTACCTTAGTGAATTAGCACTGATGAATCTTAATCAGCAAAAATAATGATTGGAGAAATGATGTGTTTTGAACTTGGCATTAAAGCAGCACTAGGTAACTTTTCCCGCTTCGGTCCCCCTACAGGTTGGAAGCGGAATTGTCCGTTACATTATATTATCCAGTTCATTCAAGCTACAGATCTGCCACCCGATCTGGCAAACTTGCATAATGTAATGTAATTTGTTACCTAGTGTTGCTTTAAATCAGTTACAGAGACAAACATCTGCAAGCTCTGAAAAGTTCTGAGGAGAGGTAAAGTCAAGGAGGGGCAAAATAGAGAATGGATACCCGAACTGAGCCCGTCTGGACCCGGCGGTACCTGACGGGCCGGGCTGCGATATTACGAATCCCACTATGGCCACGCCAAGACCCGCCCCTTCAATAGCATTCACACACTACTATTGGCCAGGCGTCCATGCTTACATGTACAGGTCCTATCCCCCGACCAATCCCCTAACCCTAACCTTAACCACTTGAGGTGAAATGCCTAACCCCAACCAATCGGGCTGCTTCGTGGGATTCGTAATTTTGCGGCCGGGTTTGGACAGATATTTAGAAATGACGTTCGGGTTCGGGTCGGGCTCGGTCACATCAGCGCGATAAGGAATTGAACATTTTTAAATTAAACCGCTTATTAACATGAGCTTGTTGCCCCGTGTGCGCTGGTGCGCTCATCTGTTGACATTTCCAAATGCCTTCCTACAGTTACTTAATAAAAGCGGGCTTTCCACACAAACAAACGTACATGTGTCTTTAGTATGAGAATAAAAATGAGATTTTTACTGTGTCGGACGTGGGTCGGGGCTCGGACATAAATATCTTAATGCCTGTCGGACGCGGGCCGGGCTTGGACAGAAAAATGCGGCCCGATCCGCACTCTAGGGCAAAAGCTTAAAGTTCAGTGTATGGGAGAACAGGGTATTGTGCATTATATAGTATATTGCTTAATAGGCCTACACCTGTGGTCAAAAGACATCGCAAGTCAGCAAAACCTAAAAATATGTGTGAAGACTGCTTCATATGTAGGCCTACAGTATGTTGAAGAACTACAATAATATTAAAATAGTTACATGTTTAGAATAATAATGCTATCCCCACACATTGTAAATGGGCAAATTTGCTAAAGTACTATACATCTATTTAATGGCAGACAAGAAACATCTGCATGTTTTGAAAGTACAAATAAAACAAAATCCCCTTAACAACACGAAGCAAGTAAAAAGCATTTCATGCTAGACAGACTTTCATTTGCTCTGTTATCTGGGACTTATTCAAAGATTAATTGCAACATTTACCTGTGTGGTGGAGTCATTTACTGCTGTGTGCGAACAGCATATTGTATTAATGAGAACACACAAGCGAGGGACCACACTGCTAATTGTTGTGTGCACGGAGTCCTAATCACAAAAGACAACCGTCCCAGTGTTAATAGGAAAGCGTGGAGAATGGATCCCAGATCGTCTTCTGAAACCACTGTGTGATGTGATGCGGGCTTCTCCTTGAGACGGGCGATTTGATATGCAGAATGCAAATCATCCATGACAGGCACTCATCCACTAATGAAGCAGCTATAATTTAAACAGCAGTTCCAAGGCAGCATTAAAGTCTCCAATCAAAATTCAAAGTCAGGACCTTTGACCTTTTGTATACCTAATTAAGTCACTATAAAAACTAAACTATAAAGTCAGATTTACGGTGTTTAGACGACTTTGACCTGTCACGCATACACAAGCGTGGGCTACACCATGAACACACCGCACAAGCAATTTTAGACCCTCGACAGCTCAAGGCAGTGTAGGCTACATGCTGATGAATGACGTGTGTGTGTGTGTGTGTGTGCGCGCACCTGCTCCTATCTGTCGCTCCCTCTTCAGACACAAATGAATGTGTGGATATATGTAAGCCTAAGTCTTTCAGAAAATAACAACAGTCACAATCCACAGTGACACAAGGCTATTTCTAAATAAATAAAGTGGACGGGCAGGTTTTGATATTTCTTCATGTAAGAATCAGGGGGAATATAAACTCTCAAACATGAGAACAGCAGGGAAATCTAAAGGGCTGGCAAGCAGGGGATGAATATCTGATCATTTATCAGAATCGTTTCATTATTACCATCTATAATGTGCCTTCTATATCGTTTATAATATATTATCCGTGTTTTTTTTTTTTGCAAGATCCATGTATGGTAAAAGATGAGCCATATAGTAGATTATTTTTTCAGGCATTTTAGGCCTCTCTTTCCATAGGACAGAGGAAGACATGAAAGGCGTGGCCGGGTTGGCTCGGTGGGTAGAGCAGGCGCACATATACTTGGAGGTTTATGCCTCGACGCAGAGGTCCAGGGTTTGAATCCGACCTGTGGTGATTCCCTGCATGTCTTCCCCCTCTCTCTCTCTCCCCTTTCTCACCTAGCTGTCCTGTCAAATAAAGGTGGAAAAGCCCCCAAAAAAATAATCATAAAAAAAGAAGACATGAAAGAGGAGAGAGAGCGAGAGGGGGAATGACACACGCAGCAAAGGACTGCAGGTCGGAGCCGAACCCGCGGCCTCTGCGCCGAGGAGCAAACCCCCACATGTGTGCGCCCCGCTCCACCAACCCGGCCACCGAGCCATATACGAGGTTTTGGCCTAGTCATGTTTGTCTCTACAGTATTTTGCCCTGTAACTAGTAATCATTTATACAGTTATTTCCAGGAAATGAACTAGGACATTGTTAGGAAATTACAGACTCGTAAAATAATGTGTTACCAATTCAGTATACAATTAGAAACCTCATTAATGATGCACATTATCTTCACCAAACAGTACATACAGATAGTGTTTCCATCGGTGCAAAAATGCTGTTTTACATCAAGCACAGCAGGTGGCTGCAAAGAGCTTCAGTGTGCTTTACGCTGGCTGCTCTCAGGCCTGTGTGTTCTCTGTGTGTGGTGCATTGAGATGGTGGGATTGAGTATGGCTGCTGCAGCTGGTAGCACCGTGGCACTCATCACACAGGTATTACAGGTCCTGGGGGGGGAAAAAAAAGAGGACTTTTCTTTGCCTGGATCAATGGGCCCAGAGGGACTGCATGCTCAAGCAAAGCAGAAAGCTGATTGGCTACACATACTTAGTGTGTTTGTGCCTGTTTGGACCTCTTTTTTTCCCCTTCCTTCCATTGAGGGAAGAGCTTTTACTCTGAGCCTAATCTCTACAGTTGAGCACCGTGGGGGTGGAAAATAAGATTGGGATGTTCAGACCACCTGGGGACAATTACTTCCCCAAATAATCTGCCAGTCATAATCTAACAAATGCCCTAAAAAGGCTTGAAACTTGGCTTATTTGAGTCTTTTTGTAGGTCTATGCTTTTGGCTGCTATATGTAGACCCATATACTGTAGATTGTAAACTCAAGAGGAAGTGTGTATCTAGGCCATTAATTCAAAGGTTCGGCGCATCAAACTGATTTCAAATTCTTGCAAGTTCCATACGGCTAGACATGATTCTTCTCATCCACCAAGAGAGCAGGAATACATTTCTGTAACAGAGCAAACACTGCAGCTGAGAGAGAGAGAGAGAGAGATTTATTTTTGGTTCGTAAATGAATCCAGCTGAATTTCAACACTAACATGAATAGGAACATTCTTGCTTATTTCGAGTCACACCTTTTCAAACAAAGTACTTCCTGTCAAAACCAAGTAAGTAATTCCTGAGTTATTAAAGTTTCAGTTCTTAAAAGTCTCACAATTCCCCCCGTAGGGGGTACATTGTCACACAGTGACACGATTACATTTGATGTTTGTTTCCCTGGAAGCAAGGCTTACAACACAATATTTCCTTTTCCTCCTATCTAAAATCCAAATGCACTCCCATTCTCTCAGGCATGTAGGAACTCATTTGAGGCCTTTACTACAGAAAAAGCATCAGTATTCTTATTTGGAGCTGCTTGCGTTCCTTCTGCTGCCTCTGTTTTTCCGCTCTCCTCTGCACTGACAGGTTGTTGATGGAATAATGGGGGTGTTGGGCATGCTACAAATAAGCCATTGGATACTACACAGATTGATGAGATTGCAGTGTAAATGACACACAACAGCCCATATCCTAGGCTTTAGCCCATGAAGTCATTAACTAACAGCCTGGAAATAATGAATGGATATACCATGGATAGATTATGATGTTTGGTTGTATATGAAGCTTTGCAAATTAACATATCCCGCAATTTGACGTCAAAATGTACTTGTGTATCATAATGTGTTTGTACAAACGGACTGTAATGGAGCTACAGATAACACAGATATAATTATAGATAAACATTGTTTGTTTTGAGGAGAATGGTTAATTAGCCTTCACAATGACTGCTAAAAAGGCTCATGCATATTTGATAAAAGGTAGGGGGAAATGTATAATTGCATGAATGATAAATCAAATTGCATAACTCCTGCTCTCTGTGACAAATTACGCTGTTGCACAACAGTTGCATTGACCAGTGCGTTACAATGAAAGGGTACACATGAGAAAGGCATGAGTAGACCTTGCCAGCTAGTTATTGAAAGAGTAATTCCTCACAATAGGCACTCTTTAAACCCAGTGATTTTTTCAGGTACTCATTTCCAATCCTTTTAACATTTTGTCACAGAGTGGACATATTTAATTTGCAGGGAAACATGTTGGTGGAGCTCAGGCACCTTAATTATCTAGACTCTAAGCAAATCAAACAAAACACAACTTATATCAGCTTGGTTCCCATCATGCACACAATTATTTTGCAAGAATTGCCCTTACGCTACCGTGGTATGCTATAAAATAATAATGGTTTGATAACATGCCTTTATACTTCATTAAAGTTAGTGCATTTATTTGGTAGCCTTGTTGAGATGCTTTTTGTGAGTCTCATTATTGTAATAATATACATAATACAACATACAAATGGCACAGTAGGAAAAATGTTTTTATTCACAAGTACATCAAGTGAATATGTTATGCTAGTTATTCTTTTTGTCATATGTTTATCTCCTTTATTTTTCCTCATTTAGCATTTCTGACTCTTTTTTTATAACACAATTATGACACTGTATGACCTGTAACTGCAATATTGGATGGTTTGGTTTATAATATGACAATAAATAGCCTACCTAACATACTTGCACAAAATATACACAGATATCATAAATTATTACTATGGCAGGTCTTATTTATTATTACTATGGCAGGTCTTATTTATCCTTATCATTTATCCTGTCCTCACCAATTTGCAGTAGGATGTAGGCCTACTAGATTAATCCATCATACCTTTGTGCAGGCAGATGTTGCAAGAACAAATGAGAATTTTCTGTGGCTGTCCGGCTTAAAAGTTTGAATTTAGTGGTGTTAACAACACAGTTGGAAATGCCTCAGCTTTTGCCTCTTGTTTGTGCCTCTCGTGTAATCAGTGTATAACAAATTAGATTTCTGTTTACACTTATAGCATAGGCCTATATGCATTTGTTTTTCTATGAGATAAATAAGTCCAACTTAAAAAAAAAAACCACACAAAAAAAACCACAGGTAATTTGTTTTGTAGACATTTCCTTAAAGACTTTCCTATAGGCCTACATCTAAAATGAAAATTATTTGCATGGACGTAAGTTGTTTGTCAAGTAGCCGGAAGTGTTACCTTGCTACCTTGAAAATGTTAACGTACATCCCGCTGCCATCTTCGTTTGGCGGGCGAAACCTTAATTTCACTGTCTATGGGCGAAACAGGTGAAACAACGTGTTAAACTCGACGAGGGACGTACGCTTTAAGCCGTCTTTAAATATCCTCCCTAAAAGCGGTAGGTGTTTTCAGAGAGGTTCGAAATTTTGGGTTGTGCATTAGCTAGCTCTGTGTCTTGAACTAGCTAGCTAGCATGAACCGCTATGAATCCAAGTATCGAATGTAACGTTAAAAGCGATACTTAACGTTGGCGATGTGTGTGAGAGAGAGGCACACACCAGCAACCAACTCAATATTTTTTTATTCTTCTTTTTTTGAAGGACACGGGATGCAACAAAAGCACATCTGAACACCTGTTGTTAGCCAAAAGCAGAATTGAGGACGTTAGCAACTTAACTTTGGACCAGCAGCTCGATGTGACTTTTCCCCCCGGATAGGGTCACAGTTGCAACGTTTGTTCATCCCTGAGATACAATGGACTGAATTGTCAGACGAAGGCCACGCTTTTATACCCCATGCACAATGGACAACACTACAGTCAGCACAAACGGTAAGGTGTTCACAAAGCTGCACAGCAACATTAATGGACTATTAATATTTTTATAATGGGACACTGAAGAAGATGTTCTCCTGCGTAAGATGAGAAGCCCACTTAGATCCTCCACACCCCCTTTCGTCATATCTGAAGAATGCATGTAAGTCCGTTTTAAACTTATACCTTGCAATGCTATGCTGCACTGAACATTAGCTTGGTATGCTGTTTTTATAGTGTGTGTGTGTGTGTGTGTGTGTGTGTGTGTGTGTGTGTGTGTGTGTGTGTGTGTGTGTGTGGCATTTGCTTGCTTTGGTTTGTTGATCAGAATGATTTGTGGTTATTGTAGAGCGATGTCACATTTGGGATTGAGTTCAGTTTGTCTGGGTTATGGATTGTTGTTTGGAGTTAGTTTTAGTTGTTGATAGCACGTTCACCTTTTATAGATATACAAATAATGCACTGGTTATGTCATAAAAACACCTAATTTTTCACTACACCACTGTTAATTGCAGCTATGGTGACATCCAGCAGACATGACAGGTAAATGTCAGCAGTGCTTTTTTTATTTTTTATTTTATAATTATATTGTGACATGGGATGCAATGTAAACATACCCATTCATTCAATCACATCAAAATATACAGCAGCTAAAAAGGTTGATAAATGTGTTTGCACACTGTGGCAGCCCCCAGTCAATGTTTCTTTTTTTTGAGTACAACGTTATCATTACTGATAGAAATGACAGCTAAAACTATAAAATTAAGTTTCAGACGAACTATTTTGATATGGGTATTTACCCTGGCAGCTGCCATCTCCCTGTACAACCAATGAATTAATTAAGACATTTATTTCAGACCTATCAAAAATAAACCAAACAAAGGAATGTACAAATAAGTTAAATAAGCAAACCATTCAATAAACAATAAGAAACATTAATGAACAAAGACATGTCTGAAAAGGAGTAGGAAGAAGTAAACACTTATTTAATCCTACCCCTTTTCCATAGCTCAGTAATTTTTTATTTATATTTTTAATATTTTTGACTTCCCTTCCTGACCCTTAGTACTGTGGAACACTCCCATGTAACTATATACAATTTGGTGTTTTGAATGTACAATCCATATACAGATATATATCGACATTCATATGTATACACGTACATAAACACACACATACATACATTTACATACATACATACATACATAATATAATCACCCTAATATATTTGACCACATTCCTCTAATTTATAATATAAGTAAATTATTACCACACATTTATATCTTATTTATATTTATCACATTTATCTATTATTATTATTTATATACACACACACACACACACACACACACACACACACACACACACAAACCTACACATACCTCAATAAACACATTGCAATTGTTAAAGCCCTCCTTCTTCCTATATCTTTTGAATGTATTGTTGCCTGTATACTGTCTGCTTCCTCCGTGCCTGTGGTAGCTTTAGGCAGTGAGACATGAGTGACACATGTTGGGGAATGAACTTTTAAAGGACTGCAGGGGAGAAGGGAGGGTCTTACCATGAACTTCTGCCTCAAAGCAAAAAACGAGCTGACATGTCTAGCATGTCAAGTTGTTTTCCTTTTCAGTGATTGATGTATTTTTGCATCACACATGGCAGTCAGTAGGCACGGATAGTTTTTTACACCCCCGTGTTCCAGTTAATATATTACTGAAGTTTACTCTATCAAACCTGGGGAAAAAAACAGTGCAAGATCCCAGCATGCTGAGTAAACTGATTTAAGAGACAAATTTGCCAACTCAACTACTTTCAATTTCACCGAAGTGAAAAAGACTACAGATGCACAGGCACAGTAAGGCTCCGTAAGTAGATGTACACAGTAGATGGTCCTCCACATCATTTCTTACCTCTTCTTCCACACCGAAACATCCTATTGCAAACTACAGCAACACAGCAAAACGGATGTTCTCTAAATTTAAAACCATGGATATGTTGATCAGAGTACCTTCAATTAATTACATTCACTGGGCATAGCAGGTGTGAAATGGTCTCTAATTATGCCGACAAGAAAAGCCAGCAGGAATCTGGCGTTGACTCTGAAATCACTCATTCTCTGCTCCCTACATACCACTCAATAACACTCACTAGTTTATAGTGAGCAGTAATTTATTTCACTCATGAATCATCATCATGTTGCGTCATCACTGACAGGTGTAGTGTCGCATGACTGATATTCATATCCATCAAAGTTGAAGCTTTGCATTATTGGATTTTTTATTTTTTTTTAATCAGAAAGTGGTGTGCATGCCATAGACGCTACTTGTTTTTTGTTCCATTGTTGAGTTTTCTGGGCAAATTAGGACTGCAAATAAAATAGCAGAAAGTAAACCGTGAAGGACAAGGATGAAGAATCACTTAGCTAGGTAGTTAGGGCGCAAATCTTGTGCTACTATGGCGGGATGTCACTATTCAGTTACTATAATTAAAAAAAGAGAAGCGATCTTCTGAATCAGTTTGTCCTCCTGAAAAGCTAAGGGAATTCTGAGGTTGAGTGAAGTCTGCATATGCCTTTTTCACTGACTAACAAAACCCCACACTAAATTCTGTGCTCAAATTGAACACTTTAAAGGATAAAAACGCAAAACGAACCTAGGGGTTATTAACAGATGTGTACCCACTTGATTATTCTCTGGGACATGTTTTCATGCTAATTGAATGAGTTTGTAGCTTGAAAGAAACTAGCGCAGACCGCTGGTAAGCTTACAACGCTAGTATTCGGGGCACAGGGAAAGTAAAACGGATCGCTTTTTATACCACTATAAAGGCTCCAAATATCACCAAACTTCAACGGTAGCATAATGAGGGTCCCTAAATGTTAACCGAAGCATTGAGAACATTGTACAGTAAGTGTACAGACAGTTTATTGAACAAAGAGCTGCGGGAGCTCTGTGAAAGGGCTACGAGAGAGAGAGAGCTAGTCAATGCCACAACACCGCCTCGTACTTTGGGAGACTGGTGGTGTACCTGCGGACATCGTGAAGCTATGGCCACCGAACAGGAGTGTCTGTGTTGCACGGAGTGGGACCTGTTGCGTCGCGACACCCAAGAGACTCAGTGTTTTGTACAGTCTGAAGATTTCCCCTCTCCGATAAACAGGGCTGTACTTGAAACTTTTTTCCATGTCCCGAAAATAAATTGGAGACGGCGACCCAGACCGGAGGGACCAGATGGACAGTTATCCACTGAGTAAGTAGCTAGCTACACTAGACAAGTTATGTTTGACATCGGTGCAATCATTTCAGATATATTGAGCAAATCTCTTTTGATTTTAGTTTTCATCGCCAGCTGTAAGTCATGACTGGTTTTCCAGACGGCGGCCGCATGTAAACATGAACGCGAGTGGCTTCATAATCTATCTATTCAATAAACTGTCTGTACACAAGTTCTCAATGCTTCGGTTAACATTTAGGGACCCTCATTATGCTACCGTTGAAGTTTGGTGATATTTTGAGCCTTTTTAGTGGTACAAAATAGCAATCTGTTTTTACTTTCCCTGTGCCCTGAATACTAGCGTTGTAAGCTAACCAGCTAGCTTCTTTCAAGCTACAAACACATTCGATAAGCATGATTAAGGTTTATTTACTGAGTAAAGTTTACTCAACATTCAGCTTTAATATAGCACATACTAATATTTGCTCCCTCTGTGTAATCCGAGCTTCTCTGTTTTTTGTTTTAGTCAATATTATGTTCCTGTCCGGCCGTGTGTGCATGTGAGTTAGCGAGATAGAAATGGAGTAAGAAGAGCTTTGGTTTTATTAGTACTCTTTGCCTCCTTCAAAGTGATATTGTTTAGCCCAGACTTGGCCGATGCCGCAAAATGGCTTGTTTGAATGATGCTGTAATAGTGACATTTTTAGTGATTAAAGTAACTACAGTGAATACTGCGCATATGGAGAAGAACACAATATTATTCGGTTGTTACTGAAATGCAGAACAAGGACATCAAACAAACAAATTGAAAAGAACAAATTTAGGAAAAAAGCTGAACTGGACTTGTGCCGGGTTTTGTTGAGGAAAATGAATTTTTGTCAAAAATAAAATACTCCCAAAAGTAACAAATTGAATAACATGCCCATTTTAAGGAAATGGCACTGTGCCTTTTTTCATAACCGAACGTGCTCTGCACAGAATTGGAAAATAGCTAATGACTTGTTTGTGGGGGCCATGGCTGCTATGCAGCAATTTGTGGTTCCTTGGCATATGGAACTTTGGGAACTTTGCCTTCACAAGGCAATGCCCAGATGGGTGGAGACAGATAAAGTGGCTCTGCAGAGTCGGTGTGGAAAAGCAAGGAAAGGCAGATTTGATCACATTCTGGCTTGGCATTATGTCATGTCTCTGGCACGCACAAGTCCAATCCAGCTGCCAGTTTCTGGCTCCTGTGGTCAGGCAGGACCAATGGCAGCAAATGTTCTTGGCACAAAGCATGCATTGTGTTTTACCTATTAGGTGAACAAAGAAATGTTGTGTTTTACCAGGTATGGTGGAGCATAGCTATCACAGCTCTGCTTTTCATCTTCACCTGTTCAGAAAATAGACACAGCAGCAGAGTTATGGGTACATCTCGGTAAGGGCCAAGTAAAAAAAAACAGGCTTATATTTGTCAAAGTCAGGGGTGGCCAACCAGTTTAGCATAAAGAGCTTCACGCACCATAGCAAAAAGCCACACAACACATGCACGTCCACATTACAACAGCAACAGTGACTTCCAGATCTAATGACAGTCATAATACATAGCAGTTTTCATAGGTTTTTTTTCTTACTTAGATTGACTCAGTGTGAAACCTGACAGTCTTTGTTATCCACAATCCTTTTTAGGTTTGGTTGTACTCAGTTGTGGCCACTCGAAGCGACTCTTTCACTCATTTGTCACTAGAGGGGCTTTCAAACAATCTGATTCAGCAGTAAAAGAGTTAATGAGGAAGGTGATCTGTGGCCGCTGTTTTTCCTCAGGTTGCAGAATCTGTCCATAAAAAAAAAAACTGCTGCATTATTTTTATTTTAAAATAATTGGCAAATGTACTGGCACATGCATTCAAATGCTTTTTTTTATTTTTTTTTTACTTATCTGAAATGTTTAAAAAAGTAACAAAACAAAATCCACCAATAACACAGCACACAGTAAGAGCCTCAAAGGAGCAGGCAAAGAGCCGCATACGGCTCAAGAGCCACAGGTTTGCCACCCCTGTTCTAGAGCTTCAAATAAGGTGGCAGAGTTAGATCTCACTTGTAATCTTTGATTGAAGGATAGAAAAAATATGCTTAATATTATTGTGATATTGATTTCAGTTGCATTTCCCAGTCCCAATGAACTTATTTTTTGACAGCACCAGCAGAAAAATGTGTGTGTGAGAGCTGGAGAGAGAGAGAGGTGTTTTGTTCACAGTTGTTGGCTGGATTAAACAAGTTGAGTGGAATTATGTTGGATATTGTAGCCTGAGTTTTGTTCTTTGATCCTGATTCATGAGATAAGAGCGACAGATAATGTGGCTGTCTATTATAAAAGAATAGCAGCAGCAGCCTGGGAAAGCCCTGACGAACTTCCGGGTCAGTCCGGCCAAGAGCCCATTCAAGCCCATTTCCAATTTTTCCAAACCGAGGCAACGTGAGAAAACTTTTTTGCACACCTCTTTTTGTCGGGCAGGTGCGTAAGATATGATCAAAAGTAGCGGATAACATTTTTTTTTGAGAAAATCCTGCACACTGACCATTACGCAAGCAATAATTTATTTGGAAAAATACAACGTTTTGGTATCAGACCTTCTTCAGGTAAATACACACATTCACCTCAACCATAGCCTTAAATAGTTTGGTTGACTAATCCGGACCAATCAGGTCCAGCTCTTGAATGACGTCATTCATTCACAGTGACACTCCTATCACGGACTGTGAATAGGAAAAGGCAGAAAAAATACCACTCAATGCATTTAAAAACACTGGTTGATCAGTGCATTGTCATTAGCCCAATATTTTTCTACACTTGATCAAAGAGGACACGGCCCATTCAAAAGTGAATCATCACATTGGTTAAATTACATTGTAGCAGTCCACATTCACGTGTACAATGAACAGTTACTGAGGATAAACTAGTAAGGAAAAAACTAGTAAGGAAAAAATATATATCAAATTAGCACAATTAATTCATCATTAAGGGGCACCAATCGCAACTGTTGGGGCGGGCTTTTCACAATGACGATAGCGCAGCGACGGCGAGCCGCTTTATGTTTACATTCAACATGATGGCCACCGAAGCGCAGCAACCCACTTATGTCGCTGCTACGTCACCCGGATCGTTGGTCTGATTGGTTGAAGGACTATCCAATTGCGCTCAGAGGAGTTTGAGCGGCGTCCGTTGGTGACGCCCCTTTGGAAATGAGCTGTGAATGAACCTTCCCCAGACCCACTCTGTTACAACTGAGAAGAGCAATACAGGGCTATCTGTGTCTGTTTGTGTGTCTGTTTGAATGCTAAAGGTAGGCTACATGTGTGGGAACTGCCTTGATTTTTTTTCTTGCTGAATGTTGGACTTTGGGGCTTTTCTTTAGGCCCTAACACATCTTGCACAGGACTAGGGCTGGGTATCGTTCAAAATCTTTTGAGCTGGTGCCAATTTCGATACCTCAGTTTCGATGCCGGTTCCTAACTATACTTTTTTCGATACCATATGTTTTAAAATCCATTAAACACAAAGCTTTTATTTTCCACCTTAATTGTGAATCAAAACAGTTATAAAAATTAAACAATCCTGGTAACACTGCTCACTCATAGTAACATTATTAGAAGTGCCTTGCAAGCCCAGCCTGTCAGTCAGACATCAGGGCAGAGAAACCACCGTTGTGCCTGCTTGTCTAGTAAGAGGAAGTGTAACGTCAACAGCACTGCGACCGCTTTCGGCTCGCCATTAATGTCGCATCGCAGCAAACGCTGTCTGCGTGAAGTTTTAAAAAACTGTAACTACACTTGAAACCAACTGTGACTCTCTGTGACTTCACCAAAACTGCAGACAGTTTAGTGTGTGTGTGTGTGTGTGTGTGTGTGTGTGTGTGTGTGTGTGTGTGTGTGTGTGTGTGTGTGTGTGTGTGTGTGTGTGTGTGTGTGTGTGTGTGTGTGTGTGTGTGTGTCGGATAGGGTTGGGTACCGAAACTCGGTGCCAATAGGGAACCGGTGCTGACGTAAACGGTAGTAATGAGACCGAATAAGAACAAAAGTTTCGGTGCCTCATTTCGGTGCTCGACTTTACACTACACCTGACAGCATGTAACGTTAGCCTACCTTTAGCTAGCAGCTGGATTAATCACGGTTAAAATGCTGACCGCTAACATTAAACAGTGTAAAGTGTGACTGTATTTCACTGTGGAGGACTTCTACAGCGGGATGTAACAGTCTGCAGCGCAGCAGCTGCCATTGTCACAATTCATAGATATACAGTATGTTTATATGGTCGGAATTAAACACAGACGGTGCGTTCACTCGCAGCTGCCGTTGTCGGAATTAAACTACACAGACGGTGCGTTCACTTGCAGCTGCCATTGTCTGAATTAAACAACACAGATTCACTTAAAACAGGTAGCCTCGTGGTGCATTCACAGTAATTGTAAAATACCCTTTTCCCATCTGGGGTTCAACAGCAATTTACTGGTGAAATAAGTTATTGTTATAGTTATTACATTCTTATTAAATCTTTAATTTTGACCATGGCCTTAGCAATAAACAAGTCACTGACTGTTGTTTTTTCTTCTTCTTTTTTTTTACTTTATTGAAAAGTACCGGTTTAGGCACCGGCACCGGTTTAAAAGTATCGATTTAGCACCGGAATTGATAAAAAAAAAATAAAAATACCCAACCCTAGTGTCGTAGCTCCGCTCTGTGTCAATATGCAGAGAGGACAGATAAGCTTGCGCTCAGACGCTTTTGGAACCGAAATTTGGCACCGAAAGACAAATAATTTTTCGATACTCATAGGATTGGAGTAGATTTTTTTCGGTGCCATAAAAGTATTGACGTTCGGTACCCAGCCCTACACAGGACAGACGGCATACATTTGCTTGTCCGAGGTCCTGCTGAACTGCATTCTTTTATTTATCTGGGTAGAATGTATGTGCAATATGAGGGGGAGGATGTGCAGTAGGTTCTCTTTCTTCTGTGCGCGTGTGTGAGTGGAGGAAGGTGGGGGGGGTCTTGTGTGAGGTTTATTGAATGTTAACTGTAGTTGATCACATTTGTGTTTAGACAATTTTTTTATGTGCGATGTGTTGCCATTTTTGTTTTCTAGACTGCCCAAGACAAATTTCTCCTGAATGAAGGCTTATCTTATCATTTTGGTTTTGTCTGTCCAGAAACCATAACAATATGCTTAAAGAGGCTGAAAGCTGCAAAGTGATGTGTACACTCAGTGGCCACTTTATTAGGTACACCTTTACAATCCAATGCAATCCGATACAACAGCCCTGCCATAACATCTATCGTCACTCATAATGTCCAGTTTTTGGAATCATTGTCAGAAATCTGTAAATTCAATTATGTTTTTATTATTGGCGTGTTTTGTTTGCTAACACTTGGTGCTATGCTCTTTGTGTTTGTGCTCCAAACTACAGATAATTACAGGGGCAGGGGGGTTTAAGATAAAAGGTAACATTTTAATGGGGTAGTGGCAGTGTGACTCAATATTAAGCTGCCTCTGGGCAGGTTTGGTGCATATCTTTGACCTCTTTTGTGTGGAATTTGCATGTTGTGTCCTAACAACACTGTTATCTGGTAGATTGGATTAGTAGACTTGCTGTGTCTTGCAAGGTGTCTACTTTTTATCCAACAAATATTGACCATTAAGCTGGAAGGAAAAATTTAATTTAATAAATGAACTAAATTGGAGTTGATTGCCGTTTGTGCTCATTTCCTGCATTCCTTGACTGTTTCACACCAGTCTCGATACAATTTATGTGGCTTTCTGTGACCATTTCTGCCCTTTCATCAACTAAACATCTGAACATTAGGTATTTACAATGAATTGCAAAGCTCTGCATCAACTCCCAATTGTATTGCTGTTGGTACATGTTAAGCTTTACATTGTGTGTTGACTTAAATGGTTTGATGGTTTGGTTGATTAACAGATAGAAATAAGCCTAAAGGCTGTTTTATGGTTCTGCGCAGACTCCACAGAGAGCTTTCGACGTGTGTGTGTGTGAGAAGTGACGGCTATTATCTTCGGAGCGAGTACCAACTCTGGAGTCATAGTGAGAGAAACAAAGTGTCTCCCCTGTGCTTTCTGACCACGGTGGGAAATCTGTAGCAGGAAAAGTTAATAAAAGCATAAACAGGCCTTAAGATGTAAGGTAAAACTGAATTTGAAAATACCTTTTTAAAAATGCTCCTTACATGTTTAAACTGTTTGTAAATTATTGTTAAAGGGTTTAAAATGTAATAAAAAAAAACTGAAGAACCGTTGAGAAAAATGAATTCCCCAAAGATATACAGACACCCACTGCTTCTAACTAAACAAAAAAAGTAGATATCCTATTTAATTAGGCCTATTATTGTGTGTGTGTGTGTGTGTGTGTGTGTGTGTGTGTGTGTGTGTGTGTCTAAAGAGTTCCAAAGTGATTACATCTACTGAAAAACTTTGTGATGCATGAACCCGACACTCGGTTTATCTGATAGGATTAAATTTCAATGCAGCAGTTTAGTTTCTGTATCTGCAAGCTTTTGATTTGTATCTGCCTTTGAAATCCATCTTTTAATAACAATTTTGTGTCATTCAGGGCCAGAAAATATATGAAGCTGCTGTGTTAAATCCCTTTGCTGCTGTGGAAATGCACTGTATTATGGGTGAAATATAGAAACATTTCTCATATCTAGCCCAAACCCACATTACTAGCAGCTGCTATAGTGTTACAAATTATAAAATCGGTGGAGTGAGTTAAAGTAGCAAGTAACTAGCCTTTAACTCCACACTCTGTTGTGACATTATGCTTCATTGGCCAACAGTCGGCAATGATAATGGTACGTAACTAATAGGGCTGCAACAACGAATCGATAAAATTCGATTACTAAAAAAGTTGGCAACGAATTTAATTATCGATTCGTTGTGTCGCGCAACTATTAGGCCACCTAGTCGCGGAGATAAAAAAAAAAAATTGAGTTGAGCGCAGAGCGGAGCAGCGCGGAGTAGCGCGGAGCGAAAGAAAAGAAAAAAGAGCAGAGCGGGGGTAGAGGAAATACGGAGAGAGACCGGAGAGACCCGTAACGTTGTTCTGAAACACTCGGCGGAGGCAGAGAAATCAGCACGACCCAAGTCATCCAAGGTGTGGGAGCATTTCACACTAAATAAATCAAAAACGGGTTAATTGCAAGATAAGCAAAAGCGACACGGCATGGCACGGGCGCACCACGGTGATGAGTCAGCACCTAAAACGTAAACATGTTGGAGTCCTTGATGAGGAGGAAGGGAATTCAACAGCAGGGTAAAGTCACTACACTATCCTACTTCTGTTCTGTTCTGAAGTGAGGAACGTACCGTCCCTCCAGTAGCTCTTCTGGTGCTGCTGTTTACTCGTTATCCAGCAGACTAGCATGACAAGCTAGCGTTAGCTCGGTAATAACAGTAATAAAGCAGGGGTGGTATACTTTGCAAGACTAAAGACCATGTTTTATTCACTCGCCTTTTTTGGCCCATTCATTTTTCAATCTGTTATGTATATATTATGTGCTTTGTCCCATATCAGTTATTGTTGACAAATATAATAGTGTGTGGTGCAGAGGTGTCAATTCCAGGTCCAGAAAGTAAAAGTCCTCCCATGTGTTTATTCCACCAATGAACTCAGCCAGCTGATTTCACTACTAATTATTGAAATCAGCTGGCTGAGTTCATTGGTGGAATAAACACATGGCAGGACTTTTACTTTCTGGAGCTGGAATTGACACCTCTGGTGTGGTGTATAAACGAACTTAACTTGCACTTACTACAATGATGGTAATAATTTAATGAATAAGTGTGTGTGTGTCTGTCTGTCTGTCTGTCTGTCTGTCTGTCTGTCTGTCTGTCTGTCTTGTCTGTATCTGCTATTTGGGTTACTTACCTTTATCCGATTCATCGATTAATCGAAAAAATAATCGACAGATTAATTGATTATTAAAATAATCGTTAGTTGCAGCCCTAGTAACTAATATGCAGTGCATCATTGGGTAGGCTGTGTGGCCAGGAGGCAGTGGCAGTCTCATTAATATTAAGCTTTAATTAATCATGTAGTCTGTTTATTACAAGTGTCATGATGTGCCTGGGTGCAACCCCTGCACATTTACACATTGTAAACACGACAATACACGCTGATGGCTATCTTTGGTTATGATCTAGACATCAAGACATTAATTCGTCAGGAAAGGTTGGTTTAAACTTGGAAGCTGTCATGGAGCCCAATTCTTCCCACAGAAATTCTGACCGAGTGCCTGAGGGTCTGCTCCCTTTCATTATAATAGACAGCAGAGAAGATTTGGTTTCGGTTGCAGTCACCAGGCAGCTGCAATCAGGAGCGCGGCTCTCTCACGCTCATGCCCAGTAATTAGAAACCGGGAGGATGGAGGGCTAGCATTTAACCTTCACATCCCCTTGTTTTATTAGAAGTGAATTTCCATATCCTATTTGTGTAATCCTCCTGCACAACGCATGTCTTGCACTTTCCCTTTTGTGGTCAAGGTCTTCTTTTATAAACATTACAATTTGTGCACTTTCTCATTCCGCTTATGTTTATCAAAAATACTTTGCAATTGGAGTTCAGGATAATGACTTGTGAGGTGTTTGCTCCTTATCCACACCACAACTAATTTTGTATGCCAACTGGGATGCTTGGCTTGCTGCCCTTCACTGCGTGCACCGAGGGAATCCCAAATTCCTGTCGTAAAAGCACAGGAAGCTGTGACCTCTTTTGAAAGACTATGAATCATCCTGTTATCTCCATCTCTTCGGCGGCAGGGACTCTCATTCCAACGTATCGCTGTCGAGTCAGGGCTTGGTAAATGAAGTGGAAAGGCAGTAGTAATGACATTGCAATGGCATTTTCAGAATCAAATTGGGAAATTTAATTTGCAAGGCCTCAGATGTGCAAACAACATTGTGTATCAAACTTAAGACCAAGTCGATGCAGGATAGATGGAGCTCAAGTCATACAAAAGGTAGCAGGATAGAAAGACCTGTTCAGTAATGCTCTTTTCAACAGTGGAGTCCCAGGCAGGAGTTATGAAGAGCAGACTGTCATTAGCATGCCCTATGTGTGTCAAGTTACCTCTTTGCCTTGCTGCTGCGACTCCAGACAACCAGCCCTTCAAGTCAGCTGATTAAATGCAGCAAATTCCTGTGTTGGCTGATCTCCTCTTTGTTGGTGGTGAAACCTTGAATCAAATTCACACTGAAAATATCATTCTTGGGATTCCCATTTAATATTCACCATATTTCGACTAACCAGGGATTTTATTAATCTGGAAACTCAGAGTTAAATGGTAAATTTGAAATATTGTTGCATATTAAGATGGTAAACTGTTTTCAGGGCAACGCAACAGCTTACTAAAAATTCATTTGAGTTAGCATATCAACCCTGCAGCCTCATGCACTGATTTGACTGTTTCACTTTGACTGGTTTTATTCTTTCTGGCATGCACATGTTCTGTATCTGTCCCCCACACTCCTGTGGACAGAAAATGATTTAGACCACTGCATGCCTACGAATAAGCAAACAGTTACTGGTAGAATTTGTTATTTTAGGTGTGCGAGAATGGTTTGCAGAGTTTGAGGGTTTTTGTTATTTTTTTTTTTTTTTATAGCATTTCATTATAACATTAATCCTCTTGTCCAATTATTCAGGTGAGACCTCACAAACATGGAGGACATTTGATTGATAAATGGAGGAATTTGTGCTCCCCTTTTTAATCCGAGTACAGGAACAGAATGAGTTTCAAAGGCACTTCTCTGCCTCAGACAGACATGATAGATATGTCACTTCTGTATATGTTTGTCGTGGCTAGGACCGGAATTTATACAAGTGTCACACTACACATTAGTCCTGAATCCTATAGCATGACATTTTTCTTAAAGTAAGGCACTGTAATAATTTATATTTGATAGTTTTAGTGTAGAATAGTTTCAGTGGTGACGATGGAGCTACCTAATTGCAACTTTACTACCCAGATACACTACCGGTCAAAAGTTTTAGAACACCCCAATTTTTCCAGGTTTTTATTGAAATTCATGCAGTTCAAGGTCTTATTGTACTCTGAAATGAAAGAATAGAACAAATGAACAATTTAAGTTAAAAAAGAAATCATGAAATCAATTTATAAACCAAAATGTAGGCCTATTCTAATTTTTTAACTCCTCAAAGTAGCCCCCTTTGGCAGATATAACAGCTGAACACACTTGTGGCATTCTTCCTACAATGGAAATCAAATATTCTTCAGAAAGTTCTTCCCAACTCTGTTGCAGAAGTTCCCATAAATGTGTGACGCTTGTAGGTTGTTTTGCTTTCACTTTTCTGTCCAGTTCATCCCAAACCAGCTCAATGGGGTTTAAGTCTGGTGACTGTCCTGGCCACTCCATGTTTTTAAGCTTACCATCTTGTTCTTTTTTGCTAAGGTAGTTCTGGCATAGCTTGGACTTATGTTTTGGGTCATTATCTTGCTGTAGGATGAACCCCTGACCAACTAGGCGCATACCAGAGGGTACTGCATGGTGCTGCAAAATGTTGTGGTAGCCATTTTGGTTCAGGGTGCCTTTCACTCTGTACAAATCACCGACCGTGGATCCAGCAAAACAGCCCCAGACCATCATGCTTCCTCCTCCATGTCTGACAGTTGATGTCACACACTGAGGAACCATCCTTTCGCCTACTCAATGGCGTACAAAAATCCTGCGTGATGAACCGAAGATTTCAATTTTGATTCATCAGTCCATAACACCTTCTTCCAGTCTTCAGTAGTCCATTGACGATGTTTCTTGGCCCAGGCAAGCCTCTTTTTCTTATTCTGACGTCTCAGCAATGGCTTTCTTGCTGCATCTTGACCTGTCAAACCTGCAGCTTGAAGTCTTCTCTTTACAGTTGAAACTGAGACTTGCTTATTACGACCACTATTAAGCTGTGCTTGAAGCTGTTGTCCTGTGAGGCGCCTATCACTCAAGCTGTTGACTCTCAGAAACTTGTCTTCGGATTCTGTTGTGGCTTTGGGTCTGCCAGACCTCTTCCTGTCAGAGTTCCCCCCCAGTTTTGTAAGTGCCTTTTGATGGTGAAGAATACTGTACTCACTGACACCTTAACTTTCTTTGCAATTTCTCTGTAGGAAAGACCAACATTCTTAGGTGTTATGATGGTCTGTCTCTCTTCCGTTGTTAATTGCCTTTTTCCTGCCATTTTTATAGCAACACACTACTTTCTGCAGTACAATACTGTTCAAATAATGCTCATGAGGGTATGGTACCACAGTGTGTTCCAACAATACTTTTCTACAAACAGAGGGGGTTGTAAGTAATCCAGAAGTTGGAACACCTGTGGGAATTGGTAGCACCGACTTTCGAAGCTTGATCAACCTCCATTGCTGCAGAACAGCTTTACGTTGTTAACCCATTTCTTGTTCCCTGAAAAGGGCCTTTTTGTAAAATTCTGAAATGTACATAATTTTTCAGTTTTGGGTAACCTTACTTTTTTTTTTTTACCTCAGGCAGTTCATCACTTACCTTTGTACCATTTCAAGCTATTCATTGGACTTGAACTGATAAAATTTCAATAAAAAGCTAAAAATAAATCGGGGTGTTCTAAAACTTTTGACCGGTAGTGTAAATAAATAGTGTTTTTGACTTTTTTTTGGCCTGGCAATCATACTTCAGGGCTTGACATTAACTTTTTGAGGCACTTGTCCTTCGGACAAATACATTTACGTTTCACTTGTCCATGCATAAAAGTCACTTGTCCGGGTAAAGATTCATCATTTTATAAAAAAAATTGTGTTTTGCTAATGCAGAATTTGAACAAACCATTGAAAGCATCCAAACACTATCAACATTAATACAATTCTGTTGAAACAGTAGAAACAAACGTGTCCCAACAATAGATTTCCCCTTCAACAAGAAAAAAGGATCTCCAGACTCCATAATACAAAGTAATATGTTGCACGCCGGTGTGCAGAAGTTAATATATTGAGATTCTAATTCAATATTTTAAAGTTTGTCATTACTTTCAGATTCCTAGTCAATATTCTAAGTTACTTAGTCAATATATTGAGATACTAAGTCGATACTTTGAGATATTGAGTCAATACATTGAGATTGTAAGTCAATATTTTAAATGTTCTTATTGGTTTGAGATTCTTTGTCAATATTCTGAGTAACTAAGTCAATATATTGAGATACTAAGTCAATATTTTGAGATAAATCAATATATTGAGATACTGAACAATATAGTGAGATATTAAGTCAATATTGAAATACTAAGTCAATATTTGGAGATAAATTAATATGTTGGTGTTAACTTTTTTTATACAATTTCACAAATTTCTACCCGGCAGAGGCTGATTTACCAAAAGCATCCTTTTAAAAAGGTGTAGCTACTTTACAGTTAATTATTACCTGATATTTAATCTGCATATTGTTTTTATTATTTTTGTTCAAAAAGGAGCAAAAAAATTATAGAACGGCTTGTTTATTGCTGAGGAAAAATTAAATGATTTATTAAAAATGTAACAACAATAACTTATAAAAATAACTTATTTCACCAGTAAGTTCCTGTTAAACGACAAAAACAACCACTGGATAGGAAAAAGGGTATTTTACAACAACTTTGAATGCAGCACGACGCTGGCGGGGCGAATTTCAACAGCAGCGGCACACTGTCATATGTTCCTCTCCAGTGAAATACAGACACACTTTTACACAGTTTAGCTTTCAGCATTTTAGCTGTTTACTCGATTTACGATAGGCTAACGTTACTTGCTGTTGAGTGTAGTGTTAACTAGAGGTCGACCGATTAATCGGCCGATTTTTGGCATTTTTTTACATAATCGGCATTGGCCAATATCCCAGTATATCAAGCCGATTAATAGGCAGGTGCATCTGCGGGCAGCCAAGTGTTAAAAACATGAATAGGCGACATTTTTTACAGCGCACTCAGACCACCTGCCTCCAGCCCCTCCCCTCGTGAATTCTTGCGCTGTGTGTCTCGCACAGTCACTTGAGGCTCCGACGCTACCGTTAGTAGTAGCTAGCATATTGCTGGTGTTCTTGCCTTGGGATTAACTGTACTAATAAAACCGTACAAAACACCGCGGCCACACCGCTGTGGAAGCTCCCCGAATGTCATTTATCAAAGCCTGGTTGTTACCCCTGTGCGTGGCAGTCTCATCCACTCCTATAACAGAGCTAACTGGAGCTAACCGCTAACGGAGCTAACCGCTAACGGAGCTAACCGCTAACAGAGCCTTCAGTTCTCCGTGCCTGTATCCATTAACTGCATCTATGGACTCGAGCATGAATAAAACCCTTAATTTAATTAATTAAATTGGCTGGACGAGTTTTAAATTACAACTCAGAGTTTTGATCCTAATGAGTGCAACAGGACATGTAACAGTAGGATCCCCAAAACACAGATACAACACTTCAACAAATGAACAATGATCTAACAAACAAGGTGAACAAGAATTGACTTTAGATAACCCTAGTCTGATTTGATTCAACAGGAGTTAGGAGGAAATAGTGTTGAGATTAATAACATGTCACTTTCTGTGAAGATGTGCAGATTTGTATTCTCAGAATTTAATAAATGCTGCTAAGTGCACTAAACTTTATTTTTTCATTTACAAGTTTATTTGACACAGTTTATTTTCTTCTTACCTGTTTCGTTTATTTAATATATTTTTCATATATTATACAATATACAGTGTTTTTAAATTATAAATTTGATTGAAATATACAAGTGTAGATTGGTGAAGTGTTCAATAAATGTTTTTGTTGAGAAATTCTGTATATATTAGTGTTACATTTTATCTTTCAAATAGAGGTTTAAAAACAAGCACATATCGGCCAAATATCAGGCAAAAAACATTGGCAGCATTTATCGGCCATCGGCTGACCTTGATTTCTAAAGATCGGCATCGGCCAGAGAAAACCCATATCGGTCGACCTCTAGTGTCAACTAGCGTAACATGCGGTGATGTTTAGATTGCCTCTAACGTCCGTTTTCGGAGCATCCGAGAGAAGCGCAGGCATTTCAGTGGCACCGCGTTGCAATTCGGTCCGGTAGATAACCGTTAAGGCACAGGTGCCGTATTAGCACCGGGTCTCTCCTTTTCTGTCAACGATGTGACGAGGAGGTAACGTTAAGGCGGAGTTAGTTAGCAAACTAATGTTAGCTAACTAACACTGGCAGGTTCACCGTGCTTTCATGCTGCATTGCTTACAGAGAACGAGCTGAACAGCGGGCTGGGTCTAACGTTAGCGGTCCGCTGACCGGGATTGCGGGGAAAGAAATTATCGTTTGAAATCGGTAACATAGACGTAATGAGTGGCACATGACGTGAACTAAAATGGCATTTAGTTTGTTTGAGTTTTAACTTGTCCAGTGGGACAAGTAAATTTCTCTTCCACTTGCCCTACAAAAAATCCACTAGTCCCGGACAAGCGGACAAGCCTTAATGTCGAGCCCTCTACTTTATCAAGGCTAAGTTGTTACATACAGTTTTTAGGTGATAGGCCAAAGTCGTCCTTTGGTATAGCCCATTAAGCATTTGACTATTTGGTTGTCATCTTCGCAAATTGTAAAATGATTCCAGACACTTGATGTTTTTAGTGTCTTGCATGCTGATAGTTGCAGCCAAGTTAGCCTCATGTGGTCAAACTTTCAGTTTTGGTGCTGGTAATGTTAGGGATAAAGTGAGGCAGGCCGAGACATGTTTTTCCGTCTGATTGTTTTCATACATGCACCCAAGGGAAGGACACCGTTAATCATGGCCATTGTTCACATGATGGCATTATGCCAAATAGAATTCTTCAGCAAAAAATAGGTTTAAGCTGGCCCTCTGCCAAAACACTTAAGTAAATCTCGCATGTGCCAAATTACAATGTTATCCAAGCTGGATTTGATATGCTTATGCTGTGTAAAGATGGCTAATAATGGCTGTTATAGACAAATTATAAGATTTTGTATTAAGAGGGTGTTGCATAATGTACTGTAAAATCTACAATATAGGATAGGTTGGATTTCCAACTGTTAATGACTGTGACATTTCTAAAGGTCTTGTAAAATAGGGCACATTGCCTGCCTTTGAAAGGGGAGATGGGACACCTGGTGGTCCAGAGCTGGCCAGGGGCCCAAGAGATGGAGAAAAGGCTAACCTTCTAAAATAAAATGAGATTAGGTCATTCATCCTTGTCTCAGCATTTCCATTGTACTGTTTTGTGCAGAGAAGAGATGAAATCACAGCAATCTGAGGGCCTCTTGCACAAAACCTTAACTCTAAAATTAGGTTCCATGCTGCCCATCTACAGCATACAGTATAGAACACATACACATTGTGACACAGTGATTTCACAAAAGCGCCGCAATGAAGGTCTGCCGGCTTTGTGCATTCACACAGAACCAGTGTGTAATTTCACGTAGCATGCCGGCGTTTCGCGAGCAACAAAGGCATGACGTTTAACACAACAGCGTCTGCATCTACTGTGTGTGAGCCGATCTGCACCTTTTTAATCAACCACTTGAACCCGACCGGACCCACAAACTGCGAACTTTATGAACTCTATGCGTTACAGTAGCACAATTATCAGTAGAGGGGACAGACGGCCGCAACGTGTGTGTGTGTGTGTGTGTGTGTGTGTGTGTGTGTGTGTGTGTGTGTGTGTGTGTGTGTGTGTGTGTGTGTGTGTGTGTGTGTGTGTGTGTGTGTGTGTGTGTGTGTGTGTGTGTGTGTGTGTGTGTGTGTGTGTGTGAAAAAGAGCAAGTGTAAGAGAAGGTGGGCTATCGCACGCAGTGTTTCTGTAAGATAATAAAAGATTTGTCCATTCGCCACTTTTTGACCCACCTGTGGGTCGACTCATGCATCCCTACTGTATGTAGTCCCACCATGCTGGCTGTCCCTTTCACACAGACGTCGGTTCTACTTGGTTACGGCTTGGTGACTACCTCTGCTGCCAGCTTAAAGGCGTAGTACTGTAACCCCTTGTCTTCGTAACTTTCACACTGATGGCGAGGCGACTTAAAGGCACGAGTCCCGCCTTGAACAGGCTTTGTGAAAGGGCCTATCATGTAGCAGAATATTGGAAAGACTTACTGTACATAACAGTTTGCCATGGTGTGGTGCTCTTTCCTGGCGTTCATTTGCTCTAGTCATCTCCTGCAGTGCAAGGTCAATCCTTATCTCAGTAGCATATTAATTTAGTGAAGTCATTGTGTTCAGAAAAATATCTAGAAGGCATTTCAGACTTTCCTTTAAGTCCTCTTTCAGGATTTGATTTCTATACAGCATGCCACATTGCATATAGTTAACATTTTCTTTCTACTGTTGTCATCCTTGAAGCCACTGCATTAATCAACAGTTTAGATTTCTTAGAATATGTGCAGGATTTCTTGAAGTGATAATTAATTCTCCATAATGCTCACGATCCCCATCTTGTGCAGACCAACCAGAACCATTTTGTGTTCCTTTTTGACTTAATATTCATGTTTCTTTACTTTGATCAGCTGGCTGTCAGTGGGAAATAACTCATGACAGGGTGCTGCTAATCCCTCAGAATCAGTGTTTGCCGTGACTAGGATTCTCTAGAAGTGAATATTCATAGTATTTAAATGAATAACTACACTGTGTTCAAATAAAGCACCTGACACCAGACTACAAATTTATGATATTTAAATTTTTCAGTCCTGGCTTGCATTTAATTCCCTAACATGTCATTCGGTGACTGCTGGTATAATGATCACCTGGCTCAATATCCCATAGGCGGTGAAGTCAGCGACCAGCAAATTGAGACTTTTCTCAGGCCGTTGATTGTCCTTAACGTTTTGTCTCGCTTTTTACTCTCCTGTGTTTTTGTCATTTTATTGTACATTTTTAAATTTGCTTTATAAATAACTTGATTTGATGAAATAATACAAGAATAAAAAATAATTAAATGTAAAGTAAATGTTGCTATAATGTTCTCCATATCAGCACACTAGTTGCTCCGTAATACCATGTTTCTCATTGTGGATATTGAAGTTGCAGATTCTATACTTTTTATAGTTTTTTCAATTGTTGTTAGACTGAATTGCCTTTTCGTTTCACATCATTATTACTTACTGTTTGACCCTGAGAAGTAATTCAGAGTTCAGTGACCAGGGTAGTGCATGAGAAGGAACCAAATATAGCAAGCATATTATACATAATTTAAGTGAGAAACTAAACAGAAACTTTCTAAACATTTATACTTGCAATGTTACCTTAATTTTCAGAGTTGCATTGAAAGGGTATCTTTTGTAAATACACTACTGACATTTTTCAAATAACCTTATTAATGCTTTCAAGATGCCAATGAAAACCTAAATAGAGAAAACAGCATTTGATTCCCAAACTTTGTACTTTGAGAGAACCAAAATAGCTGCAGGGAGTCAGAGCCCTGGTCTACATCGGTGAGTCAGAGGCGTTACAGCCTCCAGTTTTAGACCTCATGTCATTCCCATTTAATATTTTCATTACAGGGATTTTACACGGAACACTTTCATGAAACTCATGTCATTGTTGTAACAAATTTAACTCTCTGCCCCAAAGGAATTAAATGAGCGATGTTAACTTTTGGTGTGATAAAGACAGATCCCCAACTCAGGACATACTTCTTTTGATGAGGACACCTTCATCCCGAAATAGAGTAAGCTGTTTTATCATGCTTTAGTGGTGCTTAAATAGTAAAACAATAATGAAGTTAGGGCTCTCTGGTGCACATCCGCCATCTCTTTCTCTATTCTCTTTACATCTTCACATCAAAACCTACTGCTAATGCCCACGGCATGTCCCCGGCTGGAATATCAAACGCTGGGTTCTGATTTGGGACCGGTCGAGTCAGCAAGGGAAGTTCGGAGACACTGAAACCCTGTAATGTGATCTTGACAATCGACACTTTGCTCAGTTTTTTCGGGGGCTACAATCAGTAGTTTTCGCCTCCTTGCCTTGTGCAATGTTGTGGGTGTTTTGATTTTAGCGGAGTCATTTCTTTATTCTCATTTGACTTGGTGTGGGTGTGCCTCTACCCTGAAGAAGTTTAGCTAACATTATTCAGAAAAGTTTTCCATTTAGTAATTGGGTTTCTTTTGCAAAAAAGGTCATTTAATTAACAAGAGAACTTATTTAACAAATGCTAGCTTTTTACAGACTGGCATCATAGCAACCACATTTGTTTTCCAAAGGTTAAGCCTGGCCATTAATGAGCAACAGCCATACAGAATCAAAGGAGTATTTGTGGGAGCTTTTCTTCAACCGCCCATGCCTTTAACTAGTTAAAAAGCCAGAAATGAAAAATGAAATGGAAATCACTTCAAAAACAGGAGATAGCCAGCTACCACATAATCTGACCTTTGCACTTTGGTAAGACCCACAGTGAGGTAACTCCCGAGGGAAGCTGTTCTGGGGTCGCTGAAAAGTGCTTTTTTCAGTGTAATCAAGACTGACGGTAAGTAGGTGTCCGTTGGGAAAAGTAGGTTCTGTTGTGTTTATTTATAGCCTCAGAGACCTGCCGATTGGTAGAGAGTGCACTCGTGGCAACATACTTTGAGTATTCGTCTTTAAAAAAATCTAAATATCCACCACTGATTTAGAAAAGAAAAAGAGTAGAAGAGATCAAAACTTTTGATGACGCTGCCATGTTTATTGATGTATATGTGCATGCTGCGATTATGGGTACCTTTTTTAAAAAAATATATTTTTAACTAAATTTTTTCCATCTCATGTTATGCATTCTGTGTATTCTATTTCATCTTAATGTCTATTTTCCCTTATTGTGAAGCTCTTTGGGCTGCATTTCTTGTATGAAAGGTCCTTTACAAAAAAAGTTTATTATTATTATATGTGGTGCCCTAATTCAGTGTTTTGTTCCTTTACTGTAGAGTCACACCAATGTTTAAAATACATTTTAACAGTATTTACTGAGGAGACAAAATGGTGGCCAAATAACAAGTCATGTGGAACTGGACACTAATGGGCCGTAAGTGAATTAATTGTGAAGAATGGCTCTTGCCTTACTAAAAAATATTCAAAGGAGCAAGTTTTTATTTATTTATTAAATTATGTTGCACCATAATCACTTAAATTGTCTTCGCACCTTTGCCTCTGAACGTTTTGCAAAACAATTAGTATCAATTCTTCTATATAAATGTAGGAGGCTCATTAATGTGAATGTCAACATCAATGACTCAATTTCATTGCAATTGCTGTTGAGTTATTAGCATTGTAGACATGAGCAATTTAAATTATGAATAACCATTAACTTCACAGAAAAAACTTCGCCTAAATCCTATGTAAAAAGCCATTCTAACAGGGCGATTTAGATAAATGTATACATGCATTAGGAATTCTGCTTTTACTTGTGCATTTTAATCTAAAGAATGCAACCACATCAGATGCAGTTAATTGAATATTTACCTCTATTATAAACTGCATGTTAAAATACAGGTTATACAGTAGTAATGGATGTGACCATATTTTTAAGTGTGATGTCTGTAATTTGTAATAAGAATGGTTAGTTTATTTACCAAACTGTACACAATGGAATATTTAACATCCAGTCCTGGGCCCACCATGTTGGAATCATTGAGGTTGGCCAGGCTATGGCGATATTTACCTTTCTGATAAAAACCAGTGTAACCAGGACTGTAAACCTTTCCTGTCAAGTTTCTCATTACTACATCACCCTTTAAAGCCCGCTATGGATACAAAACCAAAGGAAGAACGATAGCTTTTGGTAGCAGCATCTGCAGAGCCTGATAAGCTGAGTCCAGGTGGTGTTAGTGAATCAAGACCCTTGACTATCTCCATAAGCCCTGTTGCAGTGGCCGGTTCCTAGATGTTGGTCCGGATAAGCTCTGGCCTGCACATCATTTACAGCTTTCAGGAAAAGGATAACCAAAAGGATAAAGGAAGGAAATCAGTTATGACACATGTTCTACGGGTCACCACACCTTGACAGTGAGATCCCAGACCTCCCCCTTCTTTCAGCTGCTTTGTATCCTGCTTTAAAATGTGGCACGCAGCCGGAGTCTCTCGGCTCTGCAGCTGCACCATGCCCTCTAGCAGGTGTGATGATAGGACAGTGTAAGACAGGATTTTCACACACCTCAAATACTAGTTTGTTGACAGTATGACACAGGGTTGGGGGTTTCTAACAGGGGGGTCTAACACGGTCAGCCTTAGGCTCGAATATGAATAACCAGCTGTTGGCGGCTAAAATGAACCCATATCCTTGTTTTAGCAAGCAACATTTGTAATAGTTTATGGCATTATAAACTTGATAAATCAAATTACAGTTTTTCTGTTTATTTTCTCTCAATTACATCCACCCTTAGAAATGACATTGATATACTAAATAAAAAAACGTAATTGTTCTCTGTTTGAGGAAGTGCTACGTTCTTGTACCACACCGTTATAGGAGGGTGGTTGGAGTCTTATTATATATTTAAGTACTTTAAAACGTTAATATATTGTTCAATTTAAATAATTTTCAATTTAAAAAAAACTCCATAAAAAAGCGTTTCTTTTATGTCATTTTTCAGTTTTTCAAGAATCGGTTTAGGAATCTGAATCGTTTTTAAAAGTACCGGTTTGGCATCGAAATCATAAAAATCCAAACTGTACCCAACCCTAACTACAACACACACAAGTTCATCCTAATCTACAAAATAAATTGTATAGAACTACTTAGATGTCCGGCCAATCCTGCCTTGTACAGGCCGAAGTTGGAGAAACCGCTAGCTAGCAATTGTGAGCCTTACTTAGCTACTGCACATGTGCGACTGCCAACAAAGATGTTACAGAAGTTGAGATGTCTCACTCTGTAGCTAAAACCGAGACCTGAGACAGGGTGAAAATAGGATCTCCAGCAATGGGCAGTAAAACAAAAATATGGTGTTTTTTGAAAATTAAACCATGTAAACCTATTCAGATACAATCTCAGATTACAATTATGAACCTGAAAATGAGCATAATATCGCCACTTTAACAAAGGAGATTGGGGTTTGTGTCCTGCATCCTTTGTGTGGTTAGGTTAAGGCTACTTAAACACTTTGATTAAGGTTAGGGAAAGATTGTGGCTTGGTTAAAGTTATAGCAGGTGGTTTGGTCAGATATAGAAAAAGTAAAGCAAATCCTGTCTAGAGTTTGAATTCCGCCCATGAAATATGTACCGTTGTTAATCTTGGCTTTTAAAAAAATCTACAGTCACATCTGACCGTTAAAGAAAACCAATTAATAAATCTCTATTGCTCGCCTCTTACCCTTTTGAATACATCTGCTGAATATGTCCCTGCTACATGTTTGTGTATGTTTTTACTCTTTGGCAGTTTCTTGCTCAGGGACTACAGCTGAAAATTTGCAGGAAGCCAACACTGGCATAGATAATGTTGATCAGCGTGCAATGTCCTCATAAAAATGATCACAGTAAACCTAAATTAAACTTTTTATGCAAATTTAATCACAAGAACCCATCATTTATTCAAGATGAACCAGAGGCAAAAAAAACAACTCATTGTGTATGAGAAAAAAACAGCACTGCCACTGAATTCAGATTGTACTGTGGCCCGTAGCATACACCCGACATTTTGAAAAGGTTGAGTTGTACATGACACTTCAGAACAAGTTAGGAGAAAGCCCCGAAAGTCAAAACAGACTTTTCTTCCCTCTTTAAAAATGAAAAACAGATAGATCTTTCTCCCTTATTGTTTGTTGTTTCCATCATGCCACACAGATTGAAGTAAGTTTTCACTTCTTATCTTCATTGAGATGTTGTTTTGAAGAAGGTGAGAGATGGAGAAGTTTGTATCTAGAAGAAAAATACATCTGAGGCATTAGTGGAAATTGGAAAACAGAGTTGCTGTGCTCCATATTGCAACTACAGAATAGCAGCTGTAATCGCATCAGTTAGGTTATCATTTCACTGTTTATATTGCTAGTATGCATTTGGTTTCCTCTTATATAGGCACATTCTTTTTGTTTTTTTGTTCTTTTGATGGAGTTGCTCCATTTATTGTGTGCAGAGTGTTGAATAACATTACGATTACCTGCCATAAACGGCCACATTTACAGAGGTCAAAAAAAATGCATGCTTTGTACCGTGTAGCGTGCAATTTTTCCAACAGAGTAATGCAAACAATGGCTGTGTGTGAGTGTGTTAGTGTGCAGAGGCGTGGGTGTGTGCATGTGTGTGCTAATGGGAAGCTAAATCATGGTGCCTTGTCTTCATCACTGCTCTGTGAATTACCTCGGCGGATGGTAGTTTTGGAGCAGCCTTTCTGCTGTCCAATGAGACTCTTTGGCTGCACATTGTCTGGTGCAATGTCTGCTGCTTTCTGTACACTCTCCTATTGAATAGCAGATGAACATTTGGCACATTTGTTTGTTTTCCTCTTCTTTGAACTGTGCTTTGTGGCGAAAACTACCCGGGCATCTGCTCTAAAGATGAACAGAGCTGTAAAAGACTCAACAGCTGTTATTGGGGTTTCATCACAAAGGCATTAATGAATATTCATCTGCATATTTTTTTTACAATTATTAATAAATTGCAGCAGCAGTCACCATAAGCATTGCTTTCAGTAATTGGCCAAATGTTGAACATCCCTTTTCTGCATCTTTGGCCTTGTTTTGTTAATGTGACCGTGGATTAAATTAAACCTCTATGAATGCTGTCATAGATGACAGTGTGCTTTGTTCCTGGGTTGTATAAAATAACATTACAACATTAATATTCCAGAACATTACAGTTTTTTTTTCAGTGTTACCGCCATACAAACAAAGAGTACCATTATTTTCAATAAGTTGCTATGTTTTTTGTCATGCACTTTTAAATGGTTAATAATAAAACCGTTATTTAATTTGTAGTTAAGAGGATCTTGATGCGACACTAGGGCTGGGTACCGAACGTCGATACTTTTATGGTATCGAAAAAAATACTCCAATCCTATGAGTATCGAAAAATTCGTTATCTTTCGGTACCGAATTTCGGTTCCAAAAGCATCTGAGCGCGTAAGCGCAAGCTTATCTGTCCTGTCTGCATATTGACACAGACCGGAGCTCCGACCGACACACACACACACACACACACACACACACACACACGGAGAGGTGCCGACGGAGTAAACTGTTTGCAGTTTTTTTTTTAAGTCACAGAGAGTCACGGTTGGTCTCAAGTGTAGTTACAGTTTTTTAAAACTTCATGCAGACAGCGTTTGCTGCGATATGATATTAATGGCGAGGTGAAAGCGGTCGCGGTGCTGTTGCCGTTACACTTCCTCTTACAAGCAGCCACAACAGTGGTTTCTCTGCCCTGATGACTGACTGACAGGCTGAGCTTGTAAGGCGAGGCACTTTTACTAATGTTACTCTTGAGTGAGCAGTTTTACCAGATTTTTTTAATTTTGATAACTCTTTTGATTCACAATTGAGGTGGAAAATATAAGCTTTGTGTTTAATGTATTTTTGTTGATGTTGAAATGAATTTTAAAACATATGGTATCAAAAAAAGTATCATTAGGAATCTGTATCGAAACTGAGGTATCGAAATTGGCACCGGATCGAAAGATTCTGAACGATACCCAGCCCTATGCAACACTCAACTGTAGTTAATTGTCCTGTTTGTGTTACTTGGTCTCATAGAAGCGAGGTCCTTGCTTTTTTTTGTTGTATCTTATTTCTAACCCTAACCTTAACCATAACCATTGCCTAATCCTAGTGCCTTCCAGGCAGCGCTGCCTGGAAGGAGACGTTGGGGGCTTAAAACACTGATAACCAAAACTCTGATCACCAATTCACTTCTCTCACTGAGAAAATAGGAACAAAAATATAATAACTTCTGTGTCATGTGTTAATCAGTCTGACACTACAGCAGTTTCATATGGATGGTTTAGAACATATAACATGTAGGATATAGAACAGTGGCTTCCAACGTGGTGGTTGGGGTCACAAGATAAAACTGAGGCGGTCATGAGCTGAATAACATGATAGTAAAGGGAAAATACGTCTGCTACACAAATGTTTTTCTTTTTCTTTCATTTTTACCTCATCTGCCCTCAAAACATATTTAACTTAACCTTAGTGAGTCATTCTCCAAATGCTAAACTGCTTCAAGATCAATGAGACAGGCAACCTTTAACACACAGATTGTGTACTAGGGAGATGACATGGTAAAGTCCATTTGATGTCCGGTCCAACTGATTCGGACAGTTGCGTTGTTTACATAACAGCTCCTCCAGGTAATGTCTAGATACATTCAGGGTTGCAGTGCATGTGTGAAATGGGCTGTACTGATTGTTGAATAGCGCACTTCAGTTTTTTTGGCGTGGACACGCTCTTAGCTACTTAAAGCTGTATGTAATATTCTATTTTTCATATTGTCCATCTGGAGTGATAAAACAAAAATGGCAATAATGAGGCTATGACTGTAAGGGATAATGCAACATAAATTGGTTGATATTTTATAAGGTATACCAATTTGTGCACAATCCATTAAGGCTACATGTGACCCATAACTGAAACATGAAGACAAAAACTGATTTATTAGTGTTTTTTCTTTTTCCCCTTTTGGCGATTTGTAATGCATTCGGTGTTGACCTATACTAATATTTAAGCCGAGATAACCTTGTCCCTAGTTGCGCTGTGGATGGATGGTTGTCTGTATAGTGATGCAATCATTCATACGGTGCAGCAACACCTGAAAATGGTGCTCAGTTTGTGTTTTGTAGTTGTGGAGAGGGAAACATGTCACGCTGCATTTTTCTGCTAATACAATCAGGTCTGATCAGGGAAGATAGGAAGAACTCATTTTGCCACGCTTGATAAACATGTAAATACATGCAACTCAAACTCTCTCAAACCCCTCTGTGAAACTTGACATTTTCAGTACACACTCTGCAGGAATGGATTTTGACTCGAGTGATTCAGTGGGTGAATCAGGAAGCGTCTGTAAGGGGTCCTGTTGCAGATCTGATGAAACCAGAGATGGGAGTGAAAGGAGGGGTAGGACGAGCTTCTTTGATCTCCATCTACTTGAATGAGCACTGGCATAAATTGCCGCAACCACTATCAGCATTGAAAATCAAATGAGATCTACAAAGCGTGGGCCTAGTTCGGCTGATGCGCTCTAACCATTGGCAGGGTCCAGTGAGATATCATTAACACCGTTGTAGTGGGAAGGGACAGATAAGACTGACAGGCTGCAGAAATGAGATAGCTGAGTGTTTATGTCCTTCTTGTACTCTGTCCTTGTTATTGTCTTTTTCAAGTCGCCTACACTCTGGTGTGTGTGTGTGTGTGTGTGTGTGTGTGTGTGTGTGTGTGTGTGTGTGTGTGTGTGTGTGAGATGTCACAAGAACTGATACTACAGACACCTTCCGGTTCTAAAATGACAAAAAAATGTTTCTGAAGCACTGTTAGCGGCGATGCCAGTGTTAGCAGCATCGGTGCTGCACCTCTTCTAGAACTGAAGGGGGCAGTATACGCTTCGGAGTGTTCGAGTATATGTGCCAGTGGTCCAAGGTCCTCTTTTCCGATGAAAGTAAAGTGTGCCTTTCATTCGGGGATCAAAGTCCAAGGGTTTGGAGGAAGACGGGTGAGGAACAGAACCCAAGCTGCTTGAGGTCCAGTGTGAAATATCCACAGTCAGTCATGATTTGGGGTGCAATGTCCAGTGCAGGTGTTGGAAAACTCTGCTTTCTTAAATCCAAGGTCACCGCATCAGTCTACCATAAAGTTTTAGAGGACTTCATGATTCCTTCTGCTGAGGATCTGTATGGAGATGCAGATTTCATCTTCCAGCAGGACCTGGCCCCTGCCCATACTGCCAGAAGCACCTAAACCTGGTTTGATGCCCATGCTATCACAGTGCTTGACTGGCCAGCCAACTCGCTGGACCTAAACCCCATTGATAATCTATGGAGGTATTATCAAGAGGAAAATGAGGGGCACCAGACCCAAAAACAAAGAAGAGCTGACAGCAAGCATCAAGGAAATCTGGGCTTCCATAACTCCCAGGCAATGCCACAGGCTGATTGCCTCAATGCCACGGCGCATCGAGGCAGGGATTAAGGCAAAGGGATTCCCTACCAAGTATTAAAGATTGACGTATTGTTTTGAAAGTACCATATTTTGATTGAGTTGATGTGATCCTAATTTCTTTTTTTTCTGCAAAAACTGAGAAGTAAATGGTGATTTCTTCACAGTATTAACATTTTTTGAAATCCTGTTTTTGTGGGTTTTATGAGCTGGAAGCCCAAATTATGTACAAATAAACAACTAAATACTTGAAATTGTTTAAGTTGTGGGCCCTGAATCTATAATCTATGGAATTTTAACGTTTTGAATGGAATTATGGAAATAAATGAACTTTTCCATGATATTCAAATTTTTTGGAAAGGGTCTGTGTGTGTATATATATATATATATATATATATATATATATATAAACTTTTTTTTTTTTTTCAGAAGGAGGAGGTCACAAACAAGTGGCACTTCCAGTACGTATCTTTCAGAAAAATATGAACGAGAGTCAACTCTGCCCGACCTAAACAACGGCATGTTCACTGCTAACTCACGGTCCTCTCTTTCCGATTCACAGCCCCCCTTGGCTTCAAATAACTCAGTTATCAGCTATCGGCCGCTGAACAGGCTACACGTTGTAAACAGCCGTTGCCTGCTTGCCTGCTCCTCCGGTAACGTTAGCCGTTAGCAGGGTTAGCATGGCTGCGTTAGCCACGGTTAGCCAGGAACAGTCGGGATCACTTTACTGGCTGTGTCTCAGTTGTTTTTGCGAGAAACCAACTTGGGTACTCTAGCTATATAATTCAGTGTGAGTACACAAATGTTAAAATGCCCGTCCCTTGTAGCCATGATAAATTAGCCTCAAGCTAATGCTTACTTGTTGAGGAGGAAATTAGCCAACTCTGTGTCCTTTGGGCTCTAAGCTGTCTCCATCTTTCAAATACATCTCCAATAGTTACCCGGGGGTTTGTAATGTCTCTGGTCACGCAACTCTTTGAAACACTGTTGTTTTTGCACAGTCCCTTTTGAAAAGATGTCTGGAATGTGTCTGGGGACACTAGTTGTTGCACTATGACCATTAATTGCACTTTATTATGTTGTTCTATGCTCTGTTGCACATGTTTTGTATGTCTTGTTATAACATTTTGATATTTTTAAAAATATTTGAATAAAGAAGTTCATGTTTCTTAGAATCTTAGAAAATCCTTTTTTTTGACCGTGGTATCAAAATCGAGAATCGTGTTATTTTACTGGTATTGGCACCGACTACTGAATTTTTGGTGTCATGACATCCCCCGTGTGTGTGCGCACGTACGTGTGTGTTTATATTTTACAGGACGATAATGGCAAATAACAAACAACACACAGGCAGTGTGCTTTTGTAGATCAGCAAGTTTGGCAGCGAGTTTAACTACACCACTGTTGATCTATCACCATAAAACATCACCATTTTCTTTTAAAGATTGTTGGCTGACACACACTAGCCTGGAGCAAATGTACACAGCCTTGGATGTATTATTTTCAGAGCAAACAGTGGTTTTCCTATGATAAATCCACAATGTGGGCTGCCAATTTTTTTATTTCATTTTTTTGTAAAAGCCGCAGCACAATCAATCTCAACCATCGCCTTTCCCTGATGATGAGATCACAATCCGTCTCGCTGAAATTTGGTTTGGGATTTTCCGCCTACCAGTGTATATTCTGCACATCAATAAGACAATGTTGCGAGCTGCAAGTAAGTATTCAGTGCAAACTTAATGATTGTGAGGGAGTTATGCTCTTTTCCAACGGAAAAATGTCTATCCATTCAAGGATTCTCTGGAAGATGAAAATGGTGATGCTTGTTCATTGTTATTGGAGTTATTTAAAGCATGAATGGTAGAATCTCAAAATGGAGCTGAATTGTCACTTGATGGTGTGTCCTTGCCTAGAAAATACATGTTAGTACATCAGATTGGGGTTGTTTTTTTATTGGTTCATGTCAGGGTTGAACATCATTGAGCTTTGTAATTGCGCTGTAACTGATGCTGACCTGTTTGCTTTTAAAAGATTCAGCATCACTTTCCCTCATCACAACAGCACAGCTAGTGTTTTTTTAATTATTTTTTTTTTTAATTATGAAAGGGTCCTTGATGTAGCTGAACAACATCTCAGCAACAAATGAACACCGTCTGTGTTCTGCTGGTTGTGGAAACAGTTTCACAGTGTCTGGTCCTGCATTGAAATTCCAGTCCTGTGAAAGACACAAACGTGGAGTGGAAAGATAACAAGCTCACTCCTAATCTCCCTAAATGGGTTTTGAGGCAGGTGTTTCCTGTAAAATGAGGACAACACAACGAGATCAAAGCACAGTGCTTCATGAATTCTGTCATCTCATTCTGCATTCAGAGTGAAATGACCTAAAAGCTATTTGCTATTTGGAATTGTTCAAAAAATACAAATACAGATGTGTTTGCGATTCAACGCTGGAGTCAGTATAGACGCTGAGGTGGCCATACAGGTTTCATTTCAGGTTTAGAGCTGATGCGATGACTGCACTAAGCATTTACTAGCCTAGATTGCACCTAATGGATAATATAGTGTAGCACCGAGAAGAGCAAAAGTTACTCTCAAGAAGTCATCCTTGCTAAAAGTAAGGTCAACGGATAAATAAATGTGATGATAACAGAAGTGGCTCTAAATTGTTTCTATCAGGAGACACAGGGCCACCATGGAAACAAAATGGAGTGGGTTGTTTTCAGTGGGTGACACCTTAATCTGCAGCAACCACAGATCTTCTATTTTGGGAGGAATGGAGGGTTCTTTTTTTTTTTTTTTTTTTTTTTTTGGCAAAGGTTTCCTTCATCGCTGTTCAGCATGAGACATGATTGGGTCTCTCTTGTCCAGACTGGATAGAACATCTTTGATCAAAAAAAAGAAAAAGGGGAAAAAAAAATTCCAATATTCCTTTTAAACCATTTAAATGCTGAATCAACCTTATTATAATAATGCTTTTTTGGCATTCAAGGATTGAACTTCTGTTGAAACAAAGGAATCCAAGTCCTTTAAACACATCATTTAACCCAAGAAAAAGGTTGTTGTTTTTACACCGAGGCTTGGTATCCAAAAAGTTAGTCTTTAATGTAGTTTTTTTAATTTATTTTTTTATCTCGGAAAGCAAATCTCAAAGAATTGGCTTTTATTCAAAACAGTCCAACAGAATCCCATGCATATGTAACATTGTGCCTTTTAAACACTGCCTCTGTAATGAGAAAAAGATTTGATTTCACGAAGCAAAAATGACTCCGGTGTCTAGTGGAAATGCAGGCACAAAATGCTGCTTTTTGCCCAACAAACAAAATTTAATCAGTTCTTCTTTGCATTACACAATTTGTATACTGAAAGCTGTTTTGTTTTGTGGAGGCAATACATTGATGTGCGATCCCAGCAGACATCATCTGAAAAGGGTGACCATATGATCCTGTCTGCACTGATTTACCTGCAGCATTATCAAGTGGATACTTTGGCTAATATGTTGTGCAAAGAGAAGAGTGTCATATCTGCAGCGGAGTCATCTCTTTCCCCACTGATGGAGATATCAACACAGCTGTCGGTGTTTTTTTTTTTTACAGCTCCTGTCGCTAGTACCGGTGCTTATTTGCGCCTTGTTTATGAAGCTGTAAACCGATTTGACAGGAGGTAATGGGAGTGTGTATCTGACTTTTGTCTTTTCGACAGTGTATTTGTGTGTGTGTGCCGGCAGCGTGCACACTTATGTTTGAGTCTTACAGTGACTGGCCATGGGATCACAGGATTAATGTTGATCACAGGTTTGACACCAGCTTTTTTTAGAGATTCAGTTTTTGGAGTGTCTGCAGTTTCCGTTGACTGATTTATATTAGCAACGCATGCAGGCAACAAGAAGCACCGAGCAGGTGAATAAAACGGTTTTATTGACAACTTCTTGAATGAAAGCCTTAAATTAATTAAAGGGGTGTGATTGTTCTGTATGCACATTTAACCAGCTGTGTTGCATGCAATGCATTAATATGACATTTTTAATAATGGCAAACAAGCATTCAAAGGTTATTTTTTGAACAAATATTCACACAATTATAGAGACAAAGCGCTGGTTGAAGTTGCAGAAATAGTCTAATCACAGCTGACTCCCATCTAAGCTGGAAATCTATTCAGGGGTTGAATAACTTTCAATGTCATAATCATCTATTCAAAATGGAACAATAGGCACAATGGTGCTGAGAAAATGTGGCCACATGAATTAGACTAAATAGTTGTAATGAACCTTTTGACTTGTGGTATTTGTGATTTGTGTGTGTGTGTGTGTGTGTGTGTAAGTCACACAAGTCACAAGCAGGTCTCAAGTCACTGTGGAGAGAATCGATCAAGTTGAGTCCCTGCTGTAAGTCAAGCAAGTCACAAGTCAAAGTCAAGTCTCAAGTCTTATGTACCATGTCAAGTCGAGTCATTTATCAATGTAAGTCAAGCAAGTCTTGAGTCCTCAAATTGGCGACTCGAGTCAGACCCGAGTCACGTCGTCCAACTCGAGTCCCCCACCTCTGGTGTGAGATAATATTGGGATAATGTTTTCTGACAATTTTTCAATTCATTTCAAATATGTTTAGATTATTTAAAAGTAGAAGTGTTCTTTGTGGGAGGAAGTAAGTGGTCTTTGATTGACCTTTTGAGATATATTTGCAGCACCTTTTGGCCGTTGTAGTTATTTCGGGCACACAATGAACCCATTATGTGAAGTCATGGGGTTGTTTGAGGAGTTTAAACAAGTGAACTAAAATGAGAGCAATTCTCAAAAACGTTAAACCCTGCATAGAATATTATAATTCACATCATATTTCTTAGAATGCTCCACTTATTAATCGTGATCATATTAAACTCTTTTGATCACCTCTTAAATCACAGATGAAACACCTTAGTCCATCTAAGGAAAGCCATTCAAAGCCTTTCAAGAGATGCAGAAAACAAGCAACACATTAAAGTGAGCTTGCTGAGCCATATCTAGCAAAGATGAAAGATTCCTATCTCCATTCAAGTGAAATGAATAGTGTCAGCCCCTCCACTGTGCTCGGTTTCATTACAACATGTACATAAACACAGCGGCTGCTTCCACATGAAATTAACACTAAAGCTGCCTTCTTTTGATTAAATGATTGTGTGCATAAAGCATCTGAATCTCATCATCTATGGGGAAAATCCAAAATGGGTGAACTGAGGTGACAGCTCAGCCAGCTTGTTTACCAGACAAATGCTGTTTTTCTATTTTGCTGGGCATGACACACCAACCCCCTGAAGCAACGCAGAGAGTGGGAGCGGGCGAGGAAACGCAGTTGTTTTACAGTGATTATTCCGTCTTAAGTAGAGGGGTGTTAGCATCAGAACAGTTTCACTGCAGCTGTTTAGGTCTCTCTCTCACACACACAACTAGACTGTCCTTAGTTATGAGGGGAAGTCCTGACACACACAGAATCCCTTTTGACAAATTGAGGCCACTGGGAAATGAAAATTGCAGTTGTGGGTACAGAGCAATGACACACTGCAGCGAACCAAGCGCCCCGACTGTTAACAGTTTAGGTGACCTCACGCTGAAGTCCACTCTAGCTTCCATTCAGCGTGTCCCCTCTCCCCCACTTCATCGCTGCCCGGCCCCGCCTCCCTCCAGGCCCCGGATTGGCGTTGTTGTGAGTCAAGGAGCTCCTCCAGACCTGCCAGAGTTTGAGTTGTGAGTCCTCCAGAGCTGCCAGAGTTTTTCACAAATTGACATCAGGAACCTGCCAGGGAGCGTGAGGTCCAGTCGGCCAACTTTTAACTGATACACGACACTGTGGTAATCGGCCCTGACAGTTTATTGTGAGTCAGGGAAAACTTGCATTTGAAATCATGCCCATGTACAGTAATTGCAGCCAGTGTGTGACACGCGTGCCTCGTGGGCAGCAGGGTAATACAGTGAGAAGACTGTCCTTCAAATTTTTGAAAGCCGTTTAAGCTGGTGAGCATCTGCCTTGCTCAAGTATCCTTGAGCAAGAAATTAAGCTCTGACCCTGCAGCCAGGCCTCACTGTGGAGCAAAACGAGAACTTTAAAAAGAATGTAGGCATGAACAAGTGTTGCCCTCTTTGCCTAAATGAAATAGGTTGGTCGAGTACAGCTGTGATATTCAATTACAAACAAATGGGTGCGGCCAACACTGGGTGGTAAAGCAGGCTTATGATGGCTCAACATAATAGATGAATAAAAATGTACATTAGGAAGCTCCGCTTGATTTAACTTTCAAATTAGTCTGTATCAACACAATTACACAGCATTAACATTTTCAGGGAGAAATTTGATAAGTGTACAGTGTGCGTGGGAGCTGGTTGCTTGTTGCTCCTGTGTGAGCTGTAGTGGGAGGGCTGGTCCTTGAGCTCTAAGTGGAAGGTTATAGTGAGGAAACTGGTGTGCAAATAAATGCTTTACAGATTGGCAGTGAGAGTCTGCGGGCCTGACAGTCTGGTGTTGCCTCCAGTAGGGTGAAAAGTTGGGATGGTTCTGGGGGCCGACAGCTGGGATACAAGTTTTAAAAAAAAGCAAAAAGGAGTAATGTTGATGATAAAGCAGGGCTTACGGAGCCCTCACTTGGGGGCAGAAGAGTCTCCTTTCAGGGGATTTGACACGGTGCACCCATCTGCTTATACAGACATTCACCCAACAAAAAAACCTCTAACTCAATAACAAAAGCCTTTATTGTTTCCCCTCACTGACCGCAATATCTGCCATCGACAGACAAAAGAAATTCGACTTATTTCAGGAAGCATCATGGGACACACAAGGCCACATCGCTTTTACCTGACAATAAATTCATCCATGGACTGTCAGATTAAACGCATGACGGGCCACTGGGAAATCCTCCTTTTTCCAAAATGTGCATCGACATTTTTCCAGTAAATTATTATGGGAAATAACAAATAACGGTGTTTTCATATAAGCAGTGTTTTTATTGGTAGAAATGGTGGAGCTGGTAATCACACAGCCGCTGTAGGCCAAGATTGTTTTATGGTGTTATGTTCTTGTGTCACGTTGTATTTTAGGCCTGTAAAATAGATTTTGTGCGGAGCTTAAGATCACTGGCAAATGGCCGCGTTCTCGTCATTCTCTCCGATTCTGAGACAAAGACTGAGTCAGTGTGCGAGTGTCCATTATTTGCAATTTTATATACGGAGAGAGATGGTTGACGTGCTTGTAGCCCAAAAATCCTAGGCCAAACCTCTCCCATCACAGGAAGTGGCATCATATGGAGACGTAATTGCAACTATTGAAATTTTCTCTGCCCAAAAGACTCCTCCATGTTGTAGGCAGAAGTAAACAAGCTGCCATCATTGCAGTGCCAACTCGCTTGTAAAGCCGCACAATCACTCTGCAATGAATTTTGAGGAGGATTTTACATTTAAGCCGCTTTTGACCAGCCACCAATATGTCCAGGAGATCCCGTAGAACCTGTTACATAGTTATCGCAAATGCCACTGAAATAAAGTTCAGTCAGTTTTACTCAATTTTGAACTTGACTGCTGTGATGTAGATTTGTCCTTCTGGCTGGTTACCCTCCTCTGCATAGGTTTCCTTGCCAACATTGCACTTACAAGTTCACGTGTTACACAGCGGAAGAAGTAATGGATTGCAAGTTTGTTAACTTATCATCACAAGCTAGCAAGTAATGCTGGATGAGGTTTACCACACGCCCCATTCACATTCAGACTGTGGAGGTGAGACAAAAGTGTGAATACATTTTTTTTCCCAAAGCGAAAGCGTATATCATAACTAATTTCACACTAGTGTTTTGGGATGGAATAACTTTCACATTCACGTGGGCTAATGTTTGCGTGGACGGTTGCCGACGGTGATTACCCCCAAACATCTGTGCTTTTTTACCGTCAGCGGAAATGTGGTCATTTCAACTGAACCATACTAATGGTGCCATCCCTGGAGAGCAAAGAAAAACAAACTTGTCTGCAGTAGTTAATTCACGGCCATAATTAAAGTTATAACTCTAATGTTTATGATTAGACTGATACCTCTGGTTCAGGCTGGTCCTCATCCTTAAATACGTGCTTTTTTTCAGTTGCGGAAAATACTTTTCAATACTCATCTGGATTGAAGCAGCAAACCTTCAGTGTAAGTGTAAAAAATGACACAAGATTATTTATAATACGTTTATTTGATTCACACATATAGTGTTTTGACCTTGAGAACCCAACTGCGTTTTACCGCAAACTTGCGACTAGTTAACTTTCTAAAGCGGGCACAATCGCTTGTTTGCTAAGCGTCGGGTCGGTGATTGTGAATGTGTGATTGTGTAAAGGTGTTCACGAGACAGATACCAACCTTTCGTGAACTTGCGAATTTCGCTAGCCGTCTTCTCTCCTTGATGGAGACAGACGCTGAGTGCACGGTGGGCTCGATGGTGTTTTAAGCCTCCAAAGTTGTCTTACAGGCAGGTTACCCTCACCTAAAACCTTAAACCTGCCTTAAACATAACCATTGCTGCGCCGCCTGGAAGGCGACGTTGGGGGGGCTAAAAAAAAACAAACACCGCACGGTGGGAGGGGTTTTGTGTGTGTGTGTGTGTGTGTGTGTGTGTGTGTGTGTGTGTGTGTGTGTGTGTGTCACAAGTGACAGAGAGACTGAGGAGAGCAGGGAAAGGAAATGCAGAATAACGTTTTCAATAGCGTTTAAAAAATAATCAATAACTAAACGCAATGTGTGGCGGCCGGTGTTGATAGTGAGGCGCACCGCCACACAATAGTCTATGTGCAGGAAACTGCACATAGACTTGTTGGGTCTATTTACAAAGACCCAACAATTCCAGTAAATCCCCCAAGAGCAAGCATTTAGTGCGACAGTGCTGAGGAAAAACTCCCTTTTAGGGAGAAACCTCGGACAGACCCAGGCTCTTGGTGGGCGGTGTCTGACTGTGCCGGTTGCGGGTGTGATGAACAGTGGCAATAATAGTCACAATAAAGATCATGGAACCATGACTAGAAATAGTAGTTGTAGTAGTTAATGGCGTAACTGCAGGGCGTTACGGGGTGTAGCAGGGCACTGCAGGGCGTTACAGGGCATACTCTTCTGTTGAAAAGCTGCTTGCCTTTCTTATCCTCACTCTCCGACAGACCAAACTGGTCAACATGACTACGTAATGTGCAATTCACTGATGTCACATTACACTGTTTCTGGCTACTAACGGTTGCATCACATTACCGTTTGGGACTGCTAGTGTATCAATGTGCTACTCTAACCCTGTGTATTTTCTGCCAGAAAATGTAGTGCAGTTTATCAGAATCTTTGCGTGGGCAGTGAACTGATGAAAACACTCAAGGGAGTACTTTGCGGTCATAAGACTCCCCACAGGTTTACCCTCTTCAGCACAGTCCATGTGCCATTTTGCTGTTATCAGCTGCAAGATCTCGACATGCAGACAGCGATGCGGATCACATAAGATGAGTGTTGGCAAACGCTGCTCAAATGTGTTGAAACTCAAGTCATGATTGAAAGATATTATGTCGAGAAAATTAGACCTGCTTAATCTCAGTTCTTTTTAAAATAATTGATTAAACATTTAGTCCAGTGATTCCCAAGCTTTTTTTAACCAGTTGTGACCAGTTCTACCCCTTTGTTATTTTTATCAGCCTAAAGAGGTCACATTATCCCATAATTCACCATATGGCAAAGATTAGGAGAAAGTCTGAAAAAATAAAAATAATTTGGTGTAGCAGAGAGATGTATTTTTCTGGTTCCTTTTGTTAATAATCGCGCAACCCTTCAGACTTATCTTGCGACCCTTTGTGGCAATCAGGACCCCTTGGTTGGAAACCGGTCATTTATTAGTCTATCCAATATCTAAAAATACTAAAAAATGCCCCTCACAATCTTCAAATTGCTTGTTTTGTCAATTCAACCGTCCAAAACCCCAAATATATTTAACTGGCATTGGTATAAAACAGGGAAAACCGGCAAATCCTCACATTTTAGAACCAGAGAATGTTCTTCATCTGTAGGCTATAGTAGACTGACAGGAGATATACATGTTTTGATCTATGGCTACGATCCAAACTGTTCGAACAAGCAAGACCATGTCTGCGTCCATCTCCCTCTTTACATCGGAGGGGGCACTGAGGCAGGCGTGGAGGAATTGAACACCGACTGCGATCTGCTGCATCCTGCTGGCCGGTGTGCAGGCATTGGACGGTGAGCTGGGCGGCCTCCGTCGGTTTCCAGCAGGATGTTGAGAGCTGTGGTGTCCTTTGGCCCAGACGTGGCTGGATCCTGGAGTCCCGGTGCCATTTAACAGGATGACTCTTTTTATTTATTTCTTTTCTCTGTGTGTTGATCTGGCGGCCACATTCTGCTTTATGATGAATAATGCTTAAGTTGAAGGAGCTGATGGGATAACATTTCATAACAATAACAATTGTACCTCGTACAATTTCATGTGACTAATAAGATTGATTGATTGATTGATTGATTGATTGATTGATTGATTGATTGATTCATTGAAGTTCAGGGATAGCCCAAACGGGGGGGGACAGACAACCACTTTTTCCTAGTCAATTGAAGCCAACATTTGATTATGTAAAGTTAAAATGGCAGCTAGGGAAGCAGCACTCTGAGTACGCAGGATTCTCTCAGGACATCCTTATCATCTATTCTTTCATTTGCCCAAGGCGAGGTTTGAGACCCTGAAATTCAGGGGATTAATGTCTGCAGTGATAACCGACAGGATGTGCTGTTTGACTCGAAGCTGCAATCCACAGGACTGCTGAACCATGACGCCCTTGCAAAGTATTTCATTTATATTTTAGGAATGAAATAACCAAATCAAATGAATGATAAATGAAAGTACAAGGATAATAAAAAAAAAAAAACATTCAGCGTAATTTTAATTGCATGCCGTGTCGGTAAAGTAAAAACTGGGAGTAAAGGGACCATGAAGGCTAACCTCATTTTAGAGTTACTTGATTTATTAAAGGAGTGTGTGTGTGGGGGGGCGGGTCAGGCTCCCCTCACCACTACCAGGTGGGTTTTATTGAGTTGTCATCCTCGGCCACGGCGAGCTGTTTGTTTTGTTGGTCCCTGAAATGAGTTGAGGTGAGTATGAGTTGTCCATTTGTTTTATTATGTCTATTTAAGTTGATCTTGTAAAGTTTGTGTGATGTTATATCCTATCCTGCATCGGGTGATAACCTATTTTAGCCTGACAATCCAGACCCACATCAAGGTGTTGGGTCTGGGTTCACACTATTGGCAGGGCTCAATCCGAGGGGCGGGATAAACGGTTGTCTTTCAGATTCCCTCTGCACGTAATAGGATAGCGCTACAACCAGGCAGAAAAACAAAGAAGATTGCGGAGCTAGTTGATAGATTAAACTTTTGCCGCATCCGGTCGGCAAAACTCCAAACACATCTTCCTTTTTTTAAGAATTACTTCAGTGCCATTCTTTCTTTTCTCAAAGAAAAGATTAACTCCAAGTCTTCCAGAGTCGCGGCCAAAGCTGATTCCAAAGACCGCTGTAAGCCAGCAGCAGCTCTGCTTTGTTTAAAAGTTGTTTGTATCCCACAAAGATGAACAGACATCCTGAGTGGTGCATCACACAGATGAAGAGTATAATGCAAACATTCCTCCAGGACAAGCAGTTGGCAGGTGGCATCTCAGCATGGTAAGAAAATATTGTTTAGGGACAGTAGAGGTGGATAGGTTATTCACATTGATTAAGGTAGCGGTCTCAGTGCGCAAGGTGGTTTTGTACATTCTCTTAACGTGTGTGGAAGTGTCATTGCTTTTACGTAAGTAATTTATTTGAACAAGTTCTGAAAAAATATACTATGTACTCCTAGCTCTCTATGTAGATGCTGTGGTGGTTGACATTGTTTCCTCTAGAATGATTTTCAGCAGTGGGGGTAGGGCTGTTGAACGTCAAAAAGTCAAACGTCACCTGAAAACAGCGTGTAGATTCTTTTTAGCATCTCACATCACACTTTCAGTCACTATGACCACTACTACCACGGTCAGAAA
>NC_041333.1:11735000-11745000 GCF_004354835.1 Perca flavescens
GCTATATCTCATATGTTGAAGTATATTCTGGAGTGTTAAAGATTAAAAGAAAAATAACGATTTGGATACTGGATTAGTCCATATTGCGGTTTCGATACAATAGTGATTACTTGTGCAGCTTATCTCCAAGGGGGTAAGCTTCGCTTCAGAACTCAAACCTCCTATGGCGCCATTTTGATGCTACAAAAAAATCACCTCCCGTTAGCATTCCACTGACATTCATTTTGACGTTACTTGACAGTGAATAACTTTACATCTGAATCGCTTAAAGACTATATTTGTCCATTGTTTATTTCTAAAGAAACAATGACTATGTGTCACATAGTAGAGGAATTACCGTATAGTACAGGAGAAGCTCGCAGGCCGTTTCGACTTACATGAGCTGTTTAGGTTTAATTACTAATGTTAACTAGCATTTTAGTTAGCAATAATTAGGCTGTGCCCATGTTATCTCCTTACATATACCTACACTCTCCGTCTCTGCAAGATTGGGAATGATTGAGATTTCTCTTGGCACAGCTACCAGGAAAAAAAGGGGTCAAATTTACTGGTCGCACACTCTCACATTTTGGTCGCAGTCTGTAGCCCTGGTGTATGATGGCATCTTAAATCTGCGTGTATATGAATAACCTTTTATCTGACTACAATAGACCATCACCAGTCACAAAATCAAAGCAATCCGAATTGGCTGTCGTCGTAGTTGAAGAAAGTAGTCATTTAGAATTGTTTGTGATGAGGACATGCAGTTGTGTATATGGAGGAGTTTTTGTAAATCATTGGAATCAATTCAAATTTGACGTAGTGTTTTTATAGCTAGATAGCACAGAGTGTACAATGGACCTTAATATTGCCGTCTTTAGCTGACACAAACTCAAAATAGTGACTGTATTTCCAGCTAGAAAGCACGCATCTCTCTCCTCCCTCCATTGTTGTTTACATTTGTGTCGCTGCGTGGTACACGTGAACTGTCCTCATGCTGAAAACGTGACTTGTCGTATACGTGACTTCACTCCCCGAGACGCAAGAAGAAAGCAAAAATATATATTTTTACTATGGAAAATGACAAAAATAGTAGCTCACAGTGACTTGGATAAGTAACTTTAATCTGATTACTGGTTTGGAAATAGTAATGCGTTAGATTACTCGTTACTGAAAAAAGTGGTGAGATTACCAAGTACTAAGTAACGCGTTACTGGCATCACTGCTCTGTGCACAAGTGCGCCTGAAGTGCAGGCGTATAAGTGAAGGTTATAAAGGTTTTCGCCCATGATGATCACCCGGCCATGTGAGCCAGTTCGGATGTTCAGATTCTCCTCCAGTATAAAGATACTGTAGATAATTTTCTGGCAGCAGATAATATATGCCTAAGAAGAGACTATTGCAGGAAACCAACACTGTGCTGACGAGGTACTTCCAAAGTGATATAATATTATTCCATTTAATTCAGGGCTCATACATGTCACTGCCAGTCGGCTACTTAATAGCATAATTTAATTCCCCAAAAGGTCAAAAGGGGCAAAAAATAGCCTCTTGAGAGAGCCTTATCTCAAAGTCGCCTTAGTTCTTTATATTATAAAATGTAAATTAAATTACAGTTACTCTGTAACTGACACTTTTTGAGATTGAGACCTTCCTTTGATATAGCGCTACAGTAAAACCCTGTGTAGAAGCTCCGTATCGCTGCAGTGACCGATCAGAGGTGGTAAAGAGGAATATATAGAAGGTCATGCCCTGAATGTGGGGCAATGCTAGTCTGGCTATCACCAGACCAAGCTCAGTCTTTTAAGATTGAACAGTAGTCTGGGGAGTCTGCTCTGTATTTTCTCTGTACAAGAGGCGTGATCAACGGGCATAGTTCAAATGACAATGTACGCAATTGGACAGTCCTTCAACCAATCGGACCAACGATCCGGGTGACCGCGCTTTGGTGGACGGCTTGTTAAACGTTAAGAAAAAGCTTCTCTATTGTCATTGTGTTAAACCCGCCAATAGTGCGCCAGGTGGATAAGCCAGTTTGTGATTGGTTCCTGCAAATTTGTAACGGAAGCAGGATAGATAAACGTACAGGTTTCCAGCCTGAACTGCAGGGCGAAATCAAATCGCCGGCAGATCAGGCTGGGTTTACCCAGTCTAGGGCAATGCTAGCGGGATGAACGGTTGTCTTTCAAATTCCCTCTGCACGTAACAGGATAGCGCTACAACCAGGCAGAGCAACGAAGAAGGTAGCGGAGCTAGTTGATTCCAGTTCCAGTGCCGTTCTTTTCTCAAAGAAAAGCTTAACTCCAAATCTTCCAGAAGACCGCTGTCCGCCAGCAGCAGCAGCCATAAGCCCGCCCACCGAACTCTATACACGATGTGATTGGCCTGACTAGACAAGTCAACGGAGAGTGCCTAGATCCACCGCTAGGGTGCGTCTAGATTTCTAGGCTAGGGCAATGCAGGAAAAGGATGAAAATAAAAGCTTAAAGGGACAGTTCACCCCAGAAATAAATATTTTCCTATTACCTGTAGTACTATTCATCAATCTAGATTGTTTTGGTGTGAGTTTCCCAGTGATGGAGATATTGGCACAAAAATATATATAACCCCCCCCCCTCCCCCTAATAGTTCCTACATGAAACTTCTCACAACCAAGTCTGTGGATTATCTGGAGTAACCGGGTCACGATTTCTGGAAAGAGACATTGCTGTTGAGTTTTTCAAATGTATTTTTTGGCCCAATACAGTCTGCATGGAATGCTGCTCGGGTGTGTGAGAGTGTCCCTCTGGTGCTCTTTTCCGTTTGGTGATCCTACTAGTTTAAAAAGGTTGAAGGAAACTGAGGCGGGAAAATTTAAAAAGCCTTTAATATCTTCTTGGCTATAAAGTCATAAAAAAAATGAATACATTGTATTTTCTAGGTTTTGTAATGTATTATTTTGGCACTTTAAGCACCACAAGCTGTATATAGTGCCATATAGCCGCCTGTAAACAGGGACTGTGAGTAGGGATGGTGAAAACTAAAAATGTTCTTGACCGGTCACCGAGCCTCATTAACCGGTTGAAACCAGTCAACCGTTTAGTTTAAAATATGCTACACTATTTGAAATAACAGCCATTTCGAGCCGCGCCTGCAATTTCTCAACTCTGTCGCATCACACACACACACACACACACACACACACACACACACACGCACGCACACTGCCCCGGCACCGCCCTTCCACTCACGTCACGTTTTTTAAATCCCCTACAGCACGAAACAAGTCCCGCAAATGCGGCGCAGAGGAGCTTGTATGTAATCAGAGGACAAATGGCTCCTTAGTTTCGAAATAGTTTGGGTACAAGCCAGGTGATCGCGTTTAAAATAAAGTCGTTTGTCTAGCGTTAGAAGCTCATTAGAAACATTGCCGCGGCTCATTTGAGAAAATGACCGCTCCGAAGAGACGCCGCTTTAGTTTGAGTGTAGTGCTAACAATAATAAAGAAAGATGATGATCATCATCACCTTATCTGTTACCACTGAAATGCAGATGTAATGTGTTTCCAAATATAAGCCCATCTTATGCAGAATATTGCCTAATAGACAGCAACAGGATACAACCAATGGATAAAACGGGCACCTTCAGAATGCGTAAAACCGGTTTCCGACCGACTCTGTCAATTAATGTGCGACCCAAATTTATTTTATGAGCTTGGGGAAGAAATGATACTAATTAAATAAATACACAAATAAAAAGTTTAAGGCGAACTATAATTACATTTTTGTACAGCACTCTTGCGATGCAAGATGCCCGTTTTCCTCCAGCACTGCGGCACTTAACTTTGCCGTGTCCAGTTTTACGGCAGCAGCAGCGTGAGGACGGCGCCTTCAACCAGCCCTCACCGGCCACGGCGGCCAGCTACAGCGCTACACGTTAAACAGGGCAGATGAAACCACTCATGAACTATATGTTGCGTTTAATGTCGTTCAAGAGGATGGCAACGTAGCAAGCAAACACGATCAAATGAAAGGTAAACACCCTTTAGAGTGCTCTAACGTTACAGCAAGTCCCTGGGGCTCATTGGAGGTGGCTAACAGCAGTGAAGCTAATGACAACTTCACAACACAATTCATTTGGATACAAGCGTTGCATTATGGAAGATAGACGCGATTCTGAACAGCGATGCGCGCACACACACACACACACACACACACACACACACACACACACACACACACACACACACACACACACACACACACACACACACACACACACACACACACACACACACACACACACACACACACAGCAGAGCCGAGGTGTCTACGTTACTTCACGCAGCACATGTAACTGGCTGGAAACGATAGCTACAGCTTATACATTATTTACTTCCGCTGGCGCAGATGAACTAACGGTACACTCGTTACTGTAAGAAGGCTACAATAAACCATACATGATTAAAGAGTCAATATTTATCAATACCCACCTACCTGTTCTACAGGCAAATTTAAACATGTAGAAACCGATATTTCAGTCCGCTCTTCATGCGCTGTCCACTCTTGTTCACCGCGCTGTGCAAACAAAGCTCTACTCTGCAAATAGCGACTTTACAAACAAGCTAAAATTAAAGATGTCAGTTTGTAGTCTGTTTCTTAGTTTGCAACGAATCTTGATTTTTGGACAAACTCTTGTAAACGTAGCTGCTGTCTAAACGAACCATCCTCTCCGCTGGAGCGGTAAACCTGTGGCTGTATTATAAGACCAAAACAAATACATGTGGCTACTTAATATGCACGTGAAGTACATGTTTTCAATTTATTAAGCGACAACTGTACATGTAGTAACAGGTAGGCTATGTTATGAAAATATTGAGTATCCATCCCTACTGTAAAGGCAAAAAAAAAAATCCTACTCATCCCTTGCTGCCACTGGGAAAAAAATAAAAAATAAAATAAATTCCCTATCGACCCATGACCTCAACGGACAACAAACCGGAACCAAACAAATTTTGTTTTTATGCCTTATGAAAAATTTTGCGTGAGGGATTATTTCACTTCACAGAAAAAAAATATTGTAATGAGATGGCTAATTGTAGTAGCGTTTATTCCAATATCTATAATTGCCTAATTTAGAAATCACTTCTTTTTTTTTTTTTAACCGACTAACAATTTGGACCGGTTAACGTTGAAACGGTCAACCACCGGTCAAACAGTCATGGGTTAACATCCCTAACTGTGAGGTTCCTTTTAGAAAAACCTCCTTCAGCCATAACGCTATTAATATCTATTAAAGGTAGTGCATTATGGAACACACTACCCCCCAACTATAAGGGAATGTTCCACTCTGGCCACCTTTTTAAGAGCCAAGTAGCTTAGAGCTAACCAAACGTGCAACCACCTCTAACTGTATGCTGTACCGTATAGCCCAGTAGAGCATACCAATGAATTGTGTCTCGGTTTTAAAGAGCAATGTGCAGGTTGGACACCCCTATACAGCATAGTGTATATTAACGATAAACAACTACATTTTCAAAACTGGAGGAATATATAACCGCCATAAACAATATTTTGAGATAAAATTGTAATAAAATAACTTCCGCATCTATCTATCACTGACCGGAAGTGACGTAACGCGAGGGAGTCTGGTCAAGTTCATGCTCAAATTACAATGGACGTGGATGAAGAAACCGAGCTCTCCAAAGTTGGCGAGCATGCCTATGATGGCCCACAGGCCTATAATTATGAGCCTCCTAGGCGAGATAGAGGTCAGGGAGAGATTAGGGGGGAGATCAGGGGGAGGAAGAATGGGCAGAAAAGAGAAGTAGAGTTGCGAACCAGTGGCGAATAGGGCAAGTGACTTGGTGAGTTACTGTGTAGTATGGTGGCTAACTCTGGTTCATCTAGGCTAGTACATTGATGTTATACAATAAATCTGCTTTAGCAAACATACTTCCTCTCCAAGCCAACAGACCACAGTATGTTTAGATGAGAGTAATTTATAACACTATTATACACTATAGTCGTCAGTTTTCTACACAAATAACAAACTGTATCAAAATAATGTACATACTGTAACTACTTATATATAGCCATATTCTACTGCTCTTTATACTATTCCTCTTGCATATACAGTACACTTATTCTTACGTTACCGTTTCTGCACTACAATGGTACTTTTACCACACTGCACATATCTGTCTATATGGTTCATACTGAATATCCATATTTATTCAGTTTTTCTTATAATATATTCTGTTAATACCCTGCATATATATCTATATTCTTACTAATATGTTACTAATACTACATTGCACATATCTGTACATGTTGTTCATTACTTACTTACTTACTTATACATATTTGATTTTGTTTCACTTCTGGTTGGACACAAACTGCATTTTGTTGTCTTTGTACTTGTACTCTGCACAATGACAATAAAGTATAATCTAATCTAATGTGCATTATTGATGCTGAAGGATTAGCAGATTTTTAAACTCTGATGTGCATACATACCTTTATGGAATAGAATAACTGAAAATGTTACATCAAATAAGTCTATCACTCAATATCAACATTGCACCCCTATCATTCTCTAGGCAATTCCGATACACAGCCTACAGGCAGGTGGTCCGATAGACATAAGGGTTTCTGGGCAGGGAGATCAGGAAGGCGATACCAGCTTGTGTTGTGGCTGCAATCAGGAGGCAGTTTCCAGAGGAAGGGAGGCAATCAATAAATATATTTTGTTTTCACAAAATGAACACAATCACAAAGTGTCTTGTTGTATAAAATTCATATTTTCATTGATAGTAACTAAGAGTGTTGGGCAAGTTACTTCCAAAATGTAGTTCATTATAGATTACTAGTTATTGTCATTTCAGAGTAATTAGTTATATTACAGTCTCTGAATTGTAATGCTTTACACTACTTTTGCATTACTTTAGTTGACTTGGCAGGGTAGCTTGTGAATTTCACCACCAGATCAATAAAGTCTCATCTTTATCAACTTTAATAGAAGAAGAAGATTTATTTATTTATATTAGGACAATGCACATTAATCAATACATCATAACAAGATTTCTCTCAAGACACTTTACAAATAGAGTAGGTATAATTTACACTATAATTTGGAGATGTTACACTATAATTTACAGGGCCCCAACAATTCTAGTAATTCCCCCAAGAGCAAGCATTCAGTGTGACAGTGGCGAGGAAAACCTCCCTCTCAGGAAGAAACCTGGGACAGACCCAGGCTCTTGGTAGGCGGTGTCTGACGGTGTCGGTTGGGGGTGTGATGAACAGTGGCAATAATAGTCACAATAAAACTAATTGAACTACGACTATAAATAGTAGTTGCAGTAGTTCATGGTGTAGCAGGGCGTTACAGGACGTAGCAGGGAACTGCACGGCGTAGCAGAACCACGGCGACAGCTGCAGCCATGATTTAGGGTCCACCCAAGTCCAAGGAAAACTGCTAGGCGAAAAAAAATAAATAAATAAAAAGAGTTGCACAACATCGAAATGGTCAGTGGTCACAACACATACAACCTAACACAACCTAATACAGTCCAGTATGAAATGTCCTCTTCCTACCATTAGAAGTAATTTGTAAATGTTTATGTTTCATATACAGCGAATGATAGATTCAAGTTACCGTTACAGTTATCTGATGTTGCACTGTGACCCACAACGAAGCAATAATGGCCCAGGATCCTGTAGAGAGAAGCCCTCTGTCAGGTGCTCCTATCCCTTCATTACTGGCTGCACGCTCTGCCAAAATCTGAAAAACACGGAGGTTCAAAATCACTCACAAAAATGGGATACAAGCTTAGTTACCAACTGGATCAGTAATAATAAAAAAAGAGAAATAAAACCAAAGCAGCTCTGACGTGTCAAAACGTCTAGTGGCAAAATCTAGGAGATTTCAGCATATTGATTAATCTATCAATTTGGACTTTGTAAATTACCAGAGAGTAGCCTACTGGGATACAAAATTGTGCGGGAGAACGGTCTGAATTGAAATGCAGGGGAAACTGGAGTTTTGTGCTAGCTAGCTGCCTGCCAACAGCTCATAGCTAACTTAATAAAATGCAGGGGAAACTGGAGTTTTCTGATAGCTAGCTGCCTGCCAACAGCTCATAGCTAGCTTAATGCAAACTGCATTGATTTCAAGGCAGACAATTACGAAAACCTGTTCTAAAGCTCTCTCTCTCTGTATACTGAAGCCCTGATGCTAGGAATTTGCAGTCAGCGCATTTTTAATCCAGATGAGGGAATGATTTCAGACGCAATTTTAGCTACTCCTGTCATCAAATCATCAGCTACCAAATGTTTGCTAATACAATAGCCAAGCTAACATGTATGTTACTAGTTAGATGGTGGATTGCCAAATACATACACACTCAAATCACTTATTTATTCTGAAATTATTAGACTAAAACATTACGAAATCAGCCAAATTAAGAGTTACAAGAATTAAAAGTAAGACTTACTCTGCTAGGAGCTCTTTTTCGGTGCATGGAATTTCTGCAAGTGCTAGCACTTGGTCCGCCAATCTTGCCCACGCCAGATTCAGGTGAAAGCCTTGATGGTGGTGGACTTGATTCCATCGAGTGCACCGAGGGAACGGCATCGGTAATCAGCCTAACATGGTCCTTACTCCAAAATCCCATCCGAGACTCCAACAAATCTCCAGGTCTATAACTCTCCGGAGTGAAATGAGCGCCACAAACGACAGTGTGTGTGGTGACAGACGCGGCAGTGAAGTCTGCTCACTTCACCTGCACAAAACGCACCCAAAAACGAAAAACCTTGCTTTTCCTACAAGGAAAATTATGTACACGATTTCCTGACAGGCTGGACTTTGTGCAACCAGCACAAACACAATAATTTACTATTATGACTTACATAAACTTTCTCTATAGCTCTCTCTCTCTCACCACTGTAGAGTGAGAAGAAACCTATTGTTGACCTCTGCCTACGTCATATGACGCGTTGCTAGCGGGAAAGGCTATTTCAGAGCCTAGCTTAAAAACGGGCACCCTTTCATCGAAATTTCTGCTTTAGGGTTTGTGTAACATAGCAATTTCTACTTATGTGTTTTTAAAAGACCTCTTCAGACAACATTAAGTATTAATTCAGTTATGAATTCAACCTGCACATTGCTCTTTAACACTTACTAATGAATTGCCCTGTTTCTCCTTGTTTTACATAGCAAATGTTACTACTGTATATCTTTTTGTCCTTTTTATTGTAACTTCAACCTGCCTAATGGACTACAAGATGGAAATTAGGCCCTGGGCTACAATCTGGCCTTTTTTTTTTTTTTTTTTACGTGTACTGCTGTACATGTTCATCAAATGTGCATTGTCCTGAAATAATAAAAAATAATTTAAAAAAAAGTATATAGTTCCCTTATATTTGAGAGAAGGCAGACTCTATCTCTATAGAAGATAACTCAAACACTGGGAAAATATATACTTTACATTTTGGGGGTGAACTTTCCTTTTTAAACCCGACAACTAAACCCTAGTTTCCTCCAGAAAATGATGGCGCAGCGGCACGCAAAAGAAAACACTGAGGCTGCCAGCCACCCTCTCTTAAACTTTCAAGGTGATACCTGATTCTTTGTATCAGCAGGAAACTGTTGCCAAGGGAACAGAATTACTTGACTGTTGATAAAGAATGTCAGGCAATCAAGAGGGAGCTGGAGGCGCTGGAGCACGCTCTGATAGGGCGACACCTCCACCTCTCTTCATGAACAAGGATGTGGGAAACCTGACAATCCATCAGCTTCTCCACGGCTACTGGTCAGATTCCCTGGGATCAGCGCAGCACTGCTGTTTAAATGCTGCGTAAATGTCTCTATCCAAGCACGAGGTCTGCAGTAGAAGCAATGTAAAGCAAAAGGCATTAATAATGACAGTCATTACCTGACAAAAATAGACCCGGGAAGGTCACCTGCAATGCAGAGCCAGTTTTACAGGGAGAGGCAGCTCACAAATATCAGCGTCGTTCTCTGAAGACTTCAGCTGAAT